>NC_142422.1:222500-327500 GCF_059516105.1 Syngnathus floridae | reverse complement strand
TGCCACCCGGTGGTAGCACTTGGAATTCATCTAGCCTGTCTGATATGGTCAATTTCATGAGGATGCTAGTATTAAGACGACCACTCTGGCCTTTACTTCACTCTGAACTGGGTGGTACCACCCAGTACATGTACCGAGGCTGGCCGTGTAGTTACGCAACTGTGCTTTGAATTGAAAGCTAAGGTCCTGGAAGTTACTCGCTATGTTTATACATTCAATTGACTATAGCAGCAACCTGGACTGGACAGCAGCAGCCTTCTTTGTAGTCAGACAGCCAATGGGGACGCCAAGCCCTGCAGCAAAACATGCAAGAAGTTTCACATTCAAGAGATGCACCATCGATTGAGGCACATCCCGAATGATGACTGACACCAAAGTTGACTTTATTTACAAGACCACCAACAGGAAGCCAACACACCACTGTTGATTTTATTCACAAGTATGCCCACATGATGCATGACGATTCAAAAACCAAAAAATGGCTCTGACCACATTAAAACAGCTTTTACTCGTACAGAAAAATGTACCAACATCCTGCAAGATTCTGAGTTCGGTGGCCATTTTAAAGCAGGGTTGCCAAAGATGACATACTGATCGCAACAGAAACCGTTTGTACACTTGTCGTTTGCATCTATGGGTGTCTGGCTACTTGGCTTTTGTCAACAATTTAGAATGCATGCAGCTTTTCTTTGTGTAGTTAAAAAAAAAAAAAAAAAAAAGCCTGACACTGCATATTTAACAAGTCAATTTTTTTTCAGCCTAACTTTACAATTGTCTTGTCATTGAGAATGTCTCAAATGATTCCAGTTTGTATGCACGATAGACTGCCAATGCCAATGTTTAAAATGGACCACTTGAATTCAGTTCACAGTTTAATTGCAGTTCAGTGGTACACACACACAGTTACAGTACAAACAGTTCATTTCATGATTAAAAAAACAGTAAAACAACAATATTGCAAAATGACGCGGCGCAAAACAAAACATTAAAAAAAAAGAAAAACAAACAATACAAAACAAACAATACAAAACAAACAATACAATACAATACATACAACACATACAATACAATACATACAAAACAAAAAAAAAGAAAAACCAAAAGAAAAACAAAAGAAAAAACAAATACATACAATACATACAAAACAAAAAAGAAAAAACAAATGAAAAAAACAAAAAAAAAAAAAACAATACATACAATACAATACATACAAAACAAAAAACAAAAAATACATACAATACAACACATACAATACAATACATACAAAACAAAAAACCAAAAACAAAACAAACAATACAATACAAACAATACATACAAACAATACATACATACAATACATACAATACATACAAACAATACAATACATACATACAATACAATACATACAATACAAAAAAACAAAACAAAAAAGACAACAAAACAAAAAAACAAAAACAAAAAACAAAACAAAACAATACATACAATACATACAATACACACAATACACACAATACATACAAAACAAAACACAAAAAAAACAATACAATACATACAATACAATACAATACAATACATACAATACATACAATACAATACATACAATACAAACAATACAAACAATACAATACAATACATACAATACATACAATACATACAATACAATACAATACAATAAATACATACAATACATACAATACAATACAATACATACAATACAATACATACAATACAATACAATACATACAATACAATACATACAATACAATACATACAATACAATACATACAATACAAACAATACAATACAATACAATACAATACAATACAATACAATACAATACAAACAATACAATACATACAATACAATACAAAAAAACAAAAAAAAGAAGAAAACAAAACAAAAAACAAAACAATACATACAATACAATACACACAATACAATACATACAGTACATACAAAACAAAAAACAAAACAAAAAAAAAACAAAAAATAAAAAATACATACATACAATACAATGCATACAATACAATACATACAATACATACAATACAATACATACAATACAATGCAATACAATACATACAATACAAGACATACAATACATACAATACAATACGATACAATACGAAACATACAATACATACATACAATACATACAAAACAAAAAACAAAACAAAACAAAAAACAACAAACCAAAAACAAAACAAAACAATACATACATACAATACAAAAAAATCCGACGTCCGGATAAGCGGTGGATGGCTGGGAGGCTGGCTGGATGGGTGGGTGGATGGGTGGGTGGGTGGATGGGTGGGTGGATGGGTGAACAAAAAACAAAACACAAAAAACAAAACAAACAATACAATACATACAATACAAACAATACATACAAACAATACAATACAAACAATACATACAATACAATACATACAAACAATACATACAAACAATACAATACAAACAATACAATACAAACAATACAATACAAACAATACAATACAAATACAATACAATACATACAATACATACATACAATACAATACAATACATACAATAATTACAATACAAAAAAACAAAAAACAAAACAAAAAAGAAAACAAAACAAAAAAAACAAAACAAAAAACAAAACAATACATACAATACAATACAATTCACACAATACATACAAAACAAAAAAAACAAAAAACAAAACAAAAAACAAAACAAAACAATACATACAATACATACAATACAATACAATACACACAATACATACAAAAGAAAAAACAAAAAAAACAAAAAACAATACATACAATACATACAATACATACAATACAATACATACAATACAATACAATACATACAATACAATACAATACAATACAATACAATACATACAATACATACAATACAATACATACAATGCAAAAAAAACAAAAAAAACAATACATACAATACAAACAATACAATACATACAATACATACAATACAATACATACAATACAATACATACAATAGAAACACATACAACACATACAATACATACAACACATACAATACATACATACAATACATACATACAATACATACAATACAATACATACAATACAAACACATACAATACATACAATACATACAATACAGACATACAATACATACAATACATACAATACAATACATACATACATACAATACATACAATGCAAAAAAAACAAAAAACAAAACAATACATACAATACAATACACACAATACAATACATAAAGTACATACAAAACAAAAAACAAAACAAAACAAAAAATAAAAAATACATACAATACAATGCATACAATACAATACATACAATACAATGCAATACAATACATACAATACAAGACATACAATACATACGATACAATACGATACAATACGATACAATACAATACATACAATGCATACAAAACAAAAAACAAAACAAAACAACAAACCAAAAAAAAAAAAAAACAATACATACATACAATACATACAATACAAAAAAATCCGACGTCCGGATAAGCGGTGGATGGCTGGGTGGCTGGCTGGATGGGTGGCTGGATGGATGGGTGGATGGATGGGTGGGTGGGTGGATGGATGGGTGGGTGGATGGGTGAACAAAAAACAAAACACAAAAAACAAAACAAACAATACAATACATACAATACAAACAATACATACAAACAATACAATACAATACATACAAACAATACATACAAACAATACAATACAAATACAACACAAATACAATACAATACAAACATACAATACAATACAATACATACATACAATACATACAATACAAAAAAACAAAACAAAAAAGAAAACAAAACAAACAAAAAAAAAAACCAATACAATACAATACAATACACACAATACATACAATACATACAAAACAAAAAACAAAACAAAACAATACATACAATACAATACACACAATACATACAATACATACAAAACAAAAAACAAAACAAAAAAAAACAAAAAAATACATACAATACATACATACAATACATACATACAATACAATACATACAATACAATACATACAAAACAATACATACAATACAATACAAACAATACAATACATACAATACAATACATACAATACAATACATACAATACATACAATACATACAATACATACATACAATACAATACATACAATACAGACAATACAATACAATACATACAATACAATACATACAATGCAAAAAAAACAAAAAAAACAAAACAAAAAAACCCAACAAAAAAACAATACATACAATACAATACAATACAATACACACAATACAATACATACAATGCAAAAAAAACAAAACAAAAAAACAATACATACAATACAATACAATACACACAATACAATACATACAATGCAAAAAAAACAAAAAACAAAACAAAAAAACCCAACAAAAAACAATACATACAATACAATACAATACACACAATACAATACATACAAAACAAAAAACAAAAAAAAAACAAAAAAACAATACATACAATACATACAATACAAAAAAAAACAAAAAAAAAATACATACAATACATACAATACATTACAATACATACAATACAATACATACAAAACAAAAAAAACAAAAACACAACCAAAAAAAAAACAACAAAAAAACAATACAATACATACAATACAATACATACAATACGTATAATACAATACATACAATACATACAATACAATACATACAATACAAACAATACAATACATACATACAATACATACAATACAAAAAAACAAAAAACAAAACAAAACAAAAAAAACAAACAAAAAAAAACAATACATACAATACAATACACAATACATACAATACATACAAAACAAAAAACAAAACAAAACAATACATACAATACAATACACACAATACATACAAAACAAAAAACAAAACAAAAAAAAACAAAAAACAATACATACAATACAAACAATACAATACATACATACAATACATACAATACAAAAAAACAAAAAAGAAAACAAAAAAGAAAACAAAACAAAAAAAACAAACAAAAAAAAACCAATACATACAATACAATACACACAATACATACAATACATACAAAACAAAAAACAAAACAATACATACAATACAATACACACAATACATACAAAACAAAAAACAAAACAAAAAAAAAAACAATACATACAATACAAACAATACAATACATACAATACAAACAATACAATACATACATTACAAACAATACATACAATACAAACAATACATACAATACAAACAATACATACAATACAATACATACAATACATTACAATACAATACATACAATACATACAATACAATACAATACAATACAATACAATACAATACATACAATACATACAATACAATACATACAATACAATACAAACAATACATACATACAATACATACAATACAATACATACAATGCAAAAAAAACAAAAAAAACAAAACAAAAAAACCCAACAAAAAACAATACATACAATACAATACACACAATACAATACATACAAAACAAAAAACAAAAAAAACAAAAAAACAATACATACAATACATACAAAACAAAAAACAAAACAAAACAATACATACAATACAATACACACAATACATACAAAACAATACAAACAAAACAAAAAAACCAAAAACACAACCAAAAAAAAACAAAAAATAAAAAATACATACATACAATACAATGCATACAATACAATACATACAATACATACAATACAATACATACAATACAATGCAATACAATACATACAATACAAGACATACAATACATACAATACAATACGATACAATACGAAACATACAATACATACATACAATACATACAAAACAAAAAACAAAACAAAACAAAAAACAACAAACCAAAAACAAAACAAAACAATACATACATACAATACAAAAAAATCCGACGTCCGGATAAGCGGTGGATGGCTGGGAGGCTGGCTGGATGGGTGGGTGGATGGGTGGGTGGGTGGATGGGTGGGTGGATGGGTGAACAAAAAACAAAACACAAAAAACAAAACAAACAATACAATACATACAATACAAACAATACATACAAACAATACAATACAAACAATACATACAATACAATACATACAAACAATACATACAAACAATACAATACAAACAATACAATACAAACAATACAATACAAACAATACAATACAAATACAATACAATACATACAATACATACATACAATACAATACAATACATACAATAATTACAATACAAAAAAACAAAAAACAAAACAAAAAAGAAAACAAAACAAAAAAAACAAAACAAAAAACAAAACAATACATACAATACAATACAATACACACAATACATACAAAACAAAAAAAACAAAAAACAAAACAAAAAAGAAAACAAAACAAAAAAAACAAAACAAAAAACAAAACAATACATACAATACAATACAATACACACAATACATACAAAACAAAAAAAAAAAAACAAAACAAAAAACAAAACAATACATACAATACATACAATACAATACACACAATACATACAAAAGAAAAAACAAAAAACAATACATACAATACATACAATACATACAATACAATACATACAATACAATACAATACATACAATACAATACATACAATACATACAATACATACAATACAATACATACAATGCAAAAAAAACAAAAAAAACAATACATACAATACAAACAATACAATACATACAATACATACAATACAATACATACAATACAATACATACAATAGAAACACATACAACACATACAATACATACAACACATACAATACATACATACAATACATACATACAATACATACAATACAATACATACAATACAAACACATACAATACATACAATACAGACATACAATACATACAATACATACAATACAATACATACATACATACAATACATACAATGCAAAAAAAACAAAAAAACAAAACAAAAAAACCCAACAAAAAACAATACATACAATACAATACAATACACAATACAATACATACAATGCAAAAAAACCAAAAAAAAACAAAAAAAACCCAACAAAAAACAATACATACAATACAATACAATACACACAATACAATACAATACACACAATACAATACATACAAAACAAAAAAAAACAAAAAAACAATACATACAATACATACAATACAAAAAAAAAAAAAAAAAATACATACAATACATACAATACAATACATACAATACAATACATACAAAACAAAAAAACCAAAAACACAACCAAAAAAAACAATACATACAATACAATACATACAATACATACAATACAATACAATACAATACATACAATACAATACAATACATACAATACATACATACAATACAAAAAAAAAAAGAAAACAAAAACAAAACAATACATACAATACACACAATACAATACATACAGTACATACAAAACAAAAAACAAAACAAAACAAAAAACAAAAAAATAAAAATAAAATAATACATACAATACAATACATACAATACATAATACAATACATACAATTACATACAATACGATACATACAATACATACAAGACATACAAAACAAAAAACAAAACAAAACAAAACAAACAATACAAAACAATACATACATACAATACATACAATACAAAAAAAACAAAAAACAAAACAAAAAAATACATACAATACAATACATACAATACAATACATACAAAAAAAACCAAAACCAAAAAAAAACCCCAAAAAACAAAAAAAAAACAATACATACAATACATACAATACATATAATACAATACATACAATACAATACATACAATACAATACATACAATACAATAGATACAAAACAAAAAACAAAACAAGAAAAACAAAACAAAAAACAACAAAACAAAAAACAACAAAACAAACAATACATACAAATCTTGGGATTTCCTGGGTTGAGCTGGATGAAGTGGCTGGAGAGAGGAAAGTCTGGGAGTCCCTCCTAAAGCTGCTGCCGCCGCAATCCGACGTCCGGATAAGCGGTGGATGGCTGGGTGGCTGGATGGATGGGTGGCTGGGTGGATGGATGGGTGGGTGGATGGGTGGGTGGATGGGTTGGATGGGTGGGTGGATGGGTTGGATGGACGGGTGGATGGGTTGGATGGGTGGGTGGCTGGATGGGTTGGATGGGTGGGTGGGTGGGTGGGTGGATGGGTTGGATGGACGGGTGGGTGGACGGACGGATGGATGGATTGACATAGAACACATACAATACCCTGCCATACGCTACCATACACACAATGCATACAATACAATACATACAATACAATACCATACAATATCATACCATACTATTTGCTCTGCATCTGGGAGTTACAATTATAGACATTGAGTAGAGTGGCAATGGCATGATATTTTTGCAACAATTACACATACCAACTCCAGTTTGATATTTAAAATATGTATACAATTATCAGTATATTGTAATGAGTTATAATAATTACAAAAGTATCCGAATTATAATAATTTAATTTTATCATCCATCAACTCACTCAAAAATGTCGGCATGAATCGAGCAGTCGACTAAACGGGAGAAAATCACGCTCGCAAATGTTTGTTGCATAACGGAAGGCGGGCGGGCGGGCGCCATCTTGGAATAGATTTGAACATGACGTAACAAATTTGTCACATTCATCAGTTTGCATAACACGGAAATAGCACACTATATGTAATGCAACATTGTTAATTTGACGAAACACAACGCCAAAGAGGTTTGAAATACTGTAGCGGCAAAACGACAGTCGCGGTGGCCGGGACGAGTGTGAAAAGATTTTCAAGATATTTGTTCGCATCAAACAAACAAGGCGTCCGTCGTGAGAAACGGCAATGAACGACAAACATTTGATAGCTTACCCGAGAAACCGCCACACGGTCGGTGGCGCCTGCATTTGATAACTCGCCTTGAATCCTGCAACAAACAAACAAGGCGTCCGTCGTGAGAAACGCCAATGAACGACAAACATTTCCTAGCATGTTAGCTTACCTGAGAAACCGCCCGCTGCGCGGGTGATTGCACCGGTATTTGACAACACCCGAAGACATGACGTCACATCCGTCAATTCAAATCTTCCTCGCCTGCTCGTCCAATGGTGCTTTGCACACTAGCGTACCACGTGACAGGCCACTTCACACGCGGGCGGTTGCACCTGTCGCTCACCTCAAGACTGAAAACTGCCTTCAAAAACCTAAGTGCCACTTTGCCCGCCTCCTACCTCTGCCCAAATTCAGTCTGACCAATCACAGCGCAACTGAAATTGGCTTGACCACGCCCACCTCTCCGACAGGCAAGACTGAAACCTGCCTTCAAAAAAAAAAAAAAAAAAAAGTCACAAACTTTATGCAGAAGTGAGTGAAAATCGACAAAGCACAGCTCGCGGGTAAGGTCGGGTCCCGAACCATGGTTCCATCGTGTTAGAGGCAATGACGTTTACCACTTGACCAAAGACTCGTGTCCATGACAGTGACAGAAGGGCAACCAACGCTCACCTCAAGACTGAAAACCCAAATAGTGTTGGCTCGTGAGTGAACGATTCGTTCAAAGAGATTCTAAAGATTCAGTTCACCTAAAAGAACTGGAATGCACATCAGTACTTGGGGAGCTTCCGTAGTTGGTCTTTTAGCAGGCCCCGCCCACAAGTACCTCCACATTGGGTCACGTGACTAACAGCTATTTACATACAATAAAATAAAGTATGAAAACGTTATTAAAAAAACACACACAAAATCATACATACACAAGACCAATGCCGCTGGAACGAGCTGGACTAAAGGAAGACATCCGTTTAAATTTGGTCAGTTTTAAGAAATAAGGAAATCATGAATATTAAAAGAGGATTTTTTTTTTAAACGACAAAGACGACAAACATTTGCTAGCATGCTCGCTTACCTGAGAAACCGTCCGCCGCCGCCGGCCCGCGCTCGGTGGCACCTGCATATGATAACTCCCCTTGAGCGAGCACACCTGTCTTCAATTGACCTAAAGCCCTGACGTCACATCCGTCGATTCAAATCTTCTTCTCCTGATCGTCCAACGGCACTCGGCACACTGACGCCACCAGGTGGTCGCCTGTCATGGTGACTACTGTGGAAAGGCTTGCTTCGGACTATCCGTTGAAACTTTCAACACCTAACATGTTTGGATGGAGGATACCCTATCAATATGACCAAATCTCCTTTGGTTCCCGAGCAGGCTCTGGTCGAGTGGTTAATGCCATTGCCTTCAATCAAATGAAAATATTTGTATCGAGTATATTTGTATTGTATATTTGTAAACGTGCTTTTGTTGTGCAATTAACCCTTTATTTATTTATTCTCTTTTTTTTTTTTAACCTCGTGTAGTGTACCTACACATATTGTCATATAAAATGTCTGATTTTTATGTTTTAATTGGCGAATATAAAAACAAGGAATAAGACGCCAGACACGTTTTAACATAAATATTAAAAATAATAATATCAAAAGCAAATTTCAAACCAGCAGTAGATATATTGGATGACAATATTTAGGCGTATATAGGTATACACGTTATTTAAAAACGACTATAAGTGTTATACTACGACACAAGTGTTTACCAGCTCAGTGGCCTAAGAGGAGAGTGTCCGCCCTGAGACTGGGAGGTTGTGGGTTCAAACCCCTGCCGAGTCATACCAGTGACTATAACAATGGTACCCATTTCTTCCCTGCTTGGCACTCAGTGGAAGGGGTTGAAATGGGGCCCCCCCCTGCTGCTCACTTATACTCCGGTGCGACTTACAGTCCGAAAATTACGGTAAGTTCAAAAATATCAGAGGAAGTGATAAACAACTGAGGTGATTTGGTTGCATAAGCAAGCCTAACCCTAAGCACAGCAAAAGCGAGAGCAAGCCTAACACAAACCCTAAGCACAGCAAGAGCTCTGGTCGAGTGGTTCACGCCATTGCCTTCAATCAAATGAAAATATTTGTATCGAGAGTTCATCCTAAAATGAATTGTTCTTGCAAAAATTCTGCCACCGTTGCAGTGCTCCCGTGGACTCATTTTCAAGTCAGTTGCTAAGAAACACCACACCGTTGCACAGAGACAATTCTTGAGTCATATCAAATCAATGATTTTCAAACGGGTCCAAACAAGTTTTTCCCTCATGGCTACAAAGATCTTTAGATCTTTTCGTTCACTCTCGTTCACTGAAAACATTCGTTCTTTTGAACCCATCGTTCACTCACGAGCCAACACTACACTGCAGTAGTGATACACACACACACACACACACACACACAATGATACGACAAACACGATGACACGACTTTTCACGCACCTGCACTTAACGAGGGAATCTTGGGAAACATGTTGGAACGCGGCCCCGAGGACTAGAGCTTGACACCTGTGACCTTTGACCAGGATATTTCCCTCATAAAGTGGCCTGTTATTAGGTACACTTGAAAAGGGCGGTGTACCTAATGGAGTGTCCGTGTGATTCCCTCGTTAAGTGCACCTGCGGGAAAACTTTTAGCTCCTGCGGAACGTGAAAGTGACCAAAAACTTTTCCCGCACCTGCAATATGGCAGTAAATGGCAATATTTTTTCATTTTTACATAGCTTGGAAATGTATTATGATGGAGTTTACAGGTGCAGGCCGGAGGGGGCTCGGCCCAAAGGAAATTAACAGATGGAAATATTTAAAAACACTTGAGGTCACCATTAGATTCAGATTTATCATATATATACACACGTATATAAATTAAATTTCCTTGAAGGGGATTTACACTGTACATGAAAGTATTTGTAACACCATCATCAGTATCTATAAAAACCTTCAGAGGGGAAAGAAGACAATAGCAAAGTGAAGGGATGGACTGATTTTAGACATCACCATATTTCATATTTCCACAGACAGATATAATTTTGATGTAATTCAATTCAATAAACAAATCATAATGTTAATGTACATTCTTGAAGCATACATCAAGTTGTGCAGGACTTGTGCCATAATGTATACATGTCTGATCATTTCTTTTTTATGGAACAGTCGCCCACCACCCTGCCCAGCCCCCCCTTGCTGGCACTACAGTGCTAACAAAAGTTCCACAAGCCTTTTTTTAATTGTATTTATTTTTTAAACTCTCATACGTTTCACCCATTCAGTAACATTTTTTAAAACTATATATTGGAGGAAATTCGACCTTTTAATTACTATTTAAAAAAAGCTGCAAGTGCAGCATCGATAAGTTCGTGCTCGACTCTTTTATTGTACATAGACAACTAGGGGCACAAACTTTGAAATAAAAACCCCCTTAATTTGATTTCCGATTGAGGTCTGCAGTGGAATTTGAAAAAGATACACAATGGTACAAGTCGTATGGCAAAATTGGACATTCAGCTCCACGTCAAAGTTCAGTTTGAAAAGTCCTTGAAAAGTGGTACCCCCCAGTACATGTACCGAGGCTGGCCGTGTAGTTACGCAACTGCTTTGAATTGAAAGCTAAGGTCCTGGAAGTTACACGCTATGTTTATACATTAAATTCACTATAGCAGCAACCTGGACTGGACAGCAGCAGCCTTCTTTGTAGTCGGACAGCCAATGGCAACGCCAAGCCCTGCAACAAAACATGCAAGAAGTTTCACATTCAAGAGATGCACCATCGGTTGAGGCACATCGCGAATGATGACACCAAAGTTGACGTTATTTACAAGACCACCAACAGGAAGCAAACACACCACTGTTGATTTTATTCACAAGAATGCCCACATGATGCATGACGATTCAAAACAAAACGAAAAATGTCTCTGACCACATTAAAACAGCTTTTACTCGTACAGAAAAATGTACCAACATTCTGCAAGATTCTGAGTTCGGTGGCCATTTTAAAGCAGGGTTGCCAAAGATGACTTACTGATCGCAACGGAGACCGTTTGTACACTTGTCGTTTGCATCTATGGGTGTCTGGCTACTTGGCTTTTGTCAACAATTTAGAATGCATGCAGCTTTTCTTTGTGTAGTTAAAAACATAAATAAAAAGCCTGACACTGCATATTTAACAAGTCAATTTTGTTTCAGCCTAACTTTACAATTGTCTTGTCATTGAGAATGTCTCAAATGATTCCAGTTTGTATGCGCGATAGACTGCCAATGCCAATGTTTAAAATGGACCACTTGAATTCAGTTCACAGTTTAATTGCAGTTCAGTGGTACACACACACACAATTACAGTACAAACAGTTCATTTCATGATTAAAAAAACAACAGTAAAACAACAATATTGCAAAATGACGCGGCGCTGAGAGAGAAAGAAAGAGGCATCATGCAGACAGCCAGTGTGCACACCCAGTGAAAAAGTGGAGGGAGGGAAGGAAAGAAAGGACAAAAGAAAAAACGCAGTCATACTCTCCTTAAATGCTGGCTGGGCGCTTTGCCCTCGCCGCATCCGCACCCGTCCGTCTCGTGTCGGCCGCTCATCACGGGCGAAGGTTGGCTCCCCCCCGGCCGGTATTCGACGTTTGGACTCATCCTCCGCCTCGTGCCACTGCAAAAAGAAAAACGGCACTCTGTTGCATGCGGTTCACTTCTGTGGACGTACTCATTACCTGTCTATTAAAGCTTGCTCCTATTTTAAGCTCCCTTTATTAATAGCGTATGCACACATGAATGTTTTTGTTTTCTTTTTATGTCTGTTCCTATATGAAGAATTCAATGCTTATAATTTCTTTGTTGTAAAGTGCTTTGAGCTGCATTTCTTGTATGAAAGGTGCTCTACAAATAAAGTTTTTTATTATTACCCTCTGGTCTCGCGGTCCTGTCCAGTCCCCCTCTGTGCAGGCACTCGTCCGATCCAGTGCCCCAGCAATCCTGAAAGGCAGACATATTGTGTTGGTTTTGGCAAGGGGAAAAATTCCACTAGCAGCCCCCCAACCTTGACTAAGGTAAGTTTGAATCAGGTAACTAGCGGCACGCACGGGCTGGCGCATGTCGGATTGGAGCGATCCGGGTTACCGGGTTTAACCCCTTACAAAAAGGGAGGGAGGGAGGGAGGGGAGGGGGGGGGGGGAGAGAGAGAGAGAGAGAGAGACAGAGAGAGAGAGACAGAGAGAGAGAGACAGAGAGAGAGAGACAGAGAGAGAGAGAGACAGAGAGAGAGAGAGAGAGAGAGAGAGAGAGAGAGAGAGAGAGAGAGAGAGAGAGAGAGAGAGAGAGAGAGAGAGAGAGAGAGAGAGAGAGAGAGGGCGAGAGGGCGAGAGGAGATGAGAAGAGGCTTTGGTGCGCACTTAAGCGCAACCGCCCAGTTCCCCCTGAGTAGAGCTGGCTTGGCCCCAAGAGGAAAAAAAGAGGAAAACGCGACGTCACGGAGAGCGTCACGGAGAAGCTCCTTGTCCTCGACACCGTCGACGACACTGGGACCCAGTCTGGCAGACATTATACCCTGGTATTCCACAAAGGGCAAGGTATAGCCACGTTCCATTCTGAGTGCACCAGGCCATGCAGGTACTGCCGGGCGCGGTGGAGAAAGAGAGCGAGAGAGCGAGAGAGAGAGAGAGCGACAGAGAGCGAGAGAGAGCGAGAGAGAGAGAGGGGAAGGAGGCAGGCAGGGGGTGTCTACTTTGCCGATTCGTATCTAGAGGGTCACAGCAACCCAAATGCCCGTGCGTGCTACTAGTTACCCTATTTAAACAGACAGGGGTAGGGAAAGCACAAAAGAAAAAACAAAGTCATACTCCCCTGAAACGCTGGCTGCATCTGCACCCATCAGTCTCGTGTGGGCCGCTCGTCACGGGCCAAGGTCCGGGTCTGCTCCGGCCGGTGTTGGACTCTTCTTTCGCCTCGCACAAGTGCAAAAAGACAAACGGCACTCAGTTGCATGCGGTTCACTTCTGTCAACGTACTCATTACCTGCCCCCTCCCTGGTCTTGTGGGTGCAGCCCAGTCCCTCTCGGTGCAGGCTGGTGCTCGTCCCATCCGCCGCCCTGGCAACCCTGAACGGCAAAAATAAGGAAATCATATTAAAACTAACAAGTGTTGCATATTGGATTGCCATGTCACTACCACCTCTGGCCAGCCTTGGCCAGTCGTGCATCAGGCTCCTCTTCAACACTTGGCGACTGCTTTTTTTGGGTGATTCCTTCCTTTGCACCCCGCTCACCAATCGCGGGTCTGGTGGCCTCCATCCACCGGCTCTTCGTTTCATACATCGTCTCTTCCACCTTGCAAGACAAGCACAAAAGTCTCGCTGCGCCGTCGCTTGCGCTTGCCGTCGCTTGCGCAGTCGCTTGCGCTTGCCGTCGCTTGCGCTTGCCGTCGCTTGCGCTTGCCGTCGCTGCGCGGTCGCTTGCGCTTGCCGTCGCTGCGCGGTCGCTTGCGCTTGCCGTCGCTGCGCGGTCGCTTGCGCTTGCCGTCGCTGCGCGGTCGCTTGCGCTTGCCGTCGCTGCGCGGTCGCTTGCGCTTGCAGTCGCTGCGCGGTCGCTTGCGCTTGCAGTCGCTGCGCGGTCGCTTGCCGTCGCTGCGCGGTCGCTTGCCGTCGCTGCGCGTTTGGCACTCAATGAGGGCTGCACAACATTTTGGAAAATCAATGATATGGCAGTATTGGGCCAGACCACTGCATTGAGGCAAGTTGTGCAAAATTCTCTGATGGAGGTTAACTATTTGATCGCAATGAGATCAGTTAGATGAGTTAACTTTAACTTACATCAATGACTTATCGTCTTAACTCATTACAAATAGTTAGGCAAGAAAACATGTTTCATTTGAGACATGAAAAAACAAATCTTTGCGGTCTTAAAGTGCATGTTAATAACCTAGACCACCATATGGCAGTTTTCCAATACACGTGCAGCCCTACACACGTCACCATTGGTGTCCAAATGGCAGCCTCGGGGCAACTTGATCAACACACCACACGACTGAACACGACACTGCTTTGTAGCACTAAATATCAATGGCAACATTTCGTGATTGATTTAATGAATTTGCGTCAAAGAATTCTGAATTTGTTTCAGTATGCAGCCCTCAAGCAGACATTGGGACACCGCTGGTGTAATTAAAAAAAAAAAAAAAAAAAAAAAAAATCCATTTCACACGTTGAAGCTGCGCAGGTCGACGCCTCCAGGGAAGCAGGTCTCCCTCACAACTCGGCGACTTCAGAGCGATGCCACAGCGGTCCGTTCACCTCTGATCAGATCGTGTCACATCCCAGTCGCCATCTGCAGAAACAGAAACAAATGTTAGAAACTCAAAGAGCACCCCAAGTTGTCAGTCACTTGCTTACTTGATCACAGCGGCTAGCTACTATTGGTGAGCGTCGCCCGGTCGGATGGGGCCGTGCGCCTCCCCCCCTTTTCCGTCCGGCCTGCAAATGGCAGAACATGCACTGAGTTGGGCGCTGCTCGCATCACTATGTCTACCTCGTGGACCCGCTCGCCCAAACACCGCCCCCTCACCTAGAGAACAAAGGACACAGCTTAGATTCAAGCACGACAGCGGTAGGTTAGAAAAAGACTAAATGCTACTGTCTCGCTCCAATGCTGTCCTACACCTAGGGGAGAACAAAGAACGCAAGTACCACAGTGGTGGTAGGTTAGGGCAACAGTGGCAGGTTAGAAAAAGACAAAATGGTACAAGTCAAATTGCAAAATTGGACATTCGGGATCGGCTCGCTCCAACGCCGCCCTACACCGAAGGGGGAGAACAAAGAATGCAGCAAGTACAACAGTGGCAGGTTAGAAAAAGACACAAAATGGTACACATATGGCAAAATTGAACATTCGGATCCACATCAAAGTTTCGTTTTGTCTCCGTCCGCGTAACCACGTCCTCCCCCAAGTGAGCCGTCAATGGCAACAAAGCACAAGACAACGCTGGATCCAGACAAGCCACAACCACAGCACACCTCTTAAGCAAGACCAACCATCAGAGCCCCAAACACTGGCCACACCTGCAACCTTTCCGTCGTGCACCCATAACCAAAGGCAACCACACTGCCCCCTCCTGGGCACATGATCCGCACATGTTGACTTTTGCAGCGTGTTGCTTTATTCTTGACTTGATATAGCATTGCTCTTTTGGATATGGCATTGCTCTTTTGGATATGGCATTGCTCTTTTGGATAGGCCATTGCTCCTTTGGATAGGCCATTGCTCCTTTGGATAGGCCATTGCTCCTTTGGATAGGCCATTGCTCCTTTGGACAGGCCATTGCGCCTTTGGACAGGCCATTGCGCCTTTGGACAGGCCATTGCGCCTTTGGACAGGCCATTGCGCCTTTGGATAGGCCATTGCTCCTTTGGATAGGCCATTGCTCCTTTGGATCGGCCATGGCTCCTTTGAATAGGCCATGGCTCCTTTGAATAGGCCATGGCTCCTTTGGATAGGCCATGGCTCCTTTAGATAGGCCATTGCTCCTTTGGATAGGCCATCGCTCCTTTGGATAGGCCATCACTCCTTTGGATAGGCCATCGCTCCTTTGGATAGGCCATTGTGCCTTTTCATATGGAATTATCCCATTCGGCTCCTCTTGCAGCCTACAAAAACACAGACAGCCATTAATTGTGTGCTGGGAAGCTAAAACTCGACAACCATTGTGTGTTGGGAAGTTGAAACTTGACAAAAACAGGTTTTCACCTGATTTAGGACTACTCTTCCTCAGTGTCCTCAACATCACTGAAAGGGCTCCTTCAAGAGCCTCCTGCTTGCTTTGTATAGAAGGATGCTGGCTGGGCGGCAGTTTTTAGTGCTACAAAAGACGAGCAAATGATTGCAACAAAAATAGACATTGAGTCGAGTGCCAATGGCATGATTTTTTACCAACAACTATACATACTAGGAGTTTTACATTTGAAAAAAAATATTATATTGTAGTAAGTTATGATAATTTATCAAAATTAGTTAATATTTTAATTTTATACATTCTAAGTAGCGTTTTACATTTGAAAAAATATATATACTTATATTGTAGTAAATTATGATAATTATTCAGGATTATAATTCATATTTTAATTTCATCATTCATCAACTCCCCTCACATTGGACAGATGATCCAGGTTGGCGGCGTGCAAAACGGGAGAAAATAACCCGCGCAAGTGTTTGTTGCGTAACGGAACGAGAGCGGGCGGGCGCCATCTTTGAATGGATTTGGTCCGATTTTGACACGACTTAACATATACGTTGCATTCACCAGTTTGCATGACACAGAAATGGCACACGCATAATATAAAATAATAAAAAATGGTTTAGCTGATTAGAGTCAAACTAACATTTCCTATAGTCAGACAAACACGCGCTTATCGGCGGCGTCATTGACGAACCGTCTACAGACAGACGAATGAAAAAAATACTGGCCAGCATTAAAAAAAACAACCGCGAAAGACATTTAAAATACCACCAAAACGCGCAACGACGCGACGCCAAGTGGATTGTGGCGTGTCGGGCCGTGCCGAAACCTCAAGCACTCCCTAGACAGCGAAAATCCTGCAAGAAATAATAAATGGCATCGTAAGAAACTGCAAACATTTGCTCACGGGCTAAATGGCCTGCGGCCTACAATTTACCTCCAGGCCCACCGTCGCGGTGGACGTGACGTTGCCGAGTCACGAGAGTACGACAATCCTGCGACGAACAAAATAAATTGGAAAAAAAAGGCCTGTGAGAAAAAGCAACAAAGCGTGCCGTCGTGAGAAACGGCAGGAGACGACAAACATTTGCTAGCATGCTCGCTTACCTGAGAAACCGTCCGCCGCCGCCGCCGCCGCCGGCCCGCGCTCGGTGGCACCTGCATATGATAACTCCCCTTGAGCGTGCACACCTGTCTTCAATTGACCTAAAGCCCTGACGTCACATCCGTCGATTCAGATCTTCTTCTCCTGATCGTCTAACGGCGCTCGGCACACTGACGCCACCAGGTGGTCGCCTGTCATGGTGACTACTGTGGAAAGGCTTGCTTCGGACTATCCGTTGAAACTTTCAACACCGAACATGTTTGGATGGAGGATACCCTATCAATATGACCAAATCTCCTTTGGTTTCCGAGCAGGCTCTGGTCGAGTGGTTAACGCCATTGCCTTCAATCAAATGAAAATATTTGTATCGAGAGTTCATCCTAAAATGAATTGTTCTTGCAGAAATTCTGCCGCCGTTGCAGTGCTCCCGTGGACTCATTAGGTACACTTGAAAATGGCAGTGTACCTAATGGAGTGTCCATGTCATTCCCTCGTTAAGCGCAGCTGCGTGAAAAGTTTTAGCTCCCGCAGAACGTGAAAGGAGCTAAAGGTTTTCACGCAGGTGCGCTTAACGAGGGAATCACACGGACACTCCATTAGGTACACCGCCATTTTCAAGTGTACCTAATAACAGGCCACTTTATTAGGGAAATATTCAAGAGTTCAAGATTCAAGAGTTTTTTATTATTTTTTTATTATTTTTATATCACGGTCAAAGGTCACAGGTGTCAAGCTCTAGTCCTCTGGGCCGCGTTCCAATATGTTTTCCAAGTTACCCTCGTGCTGTGGTGGAGAGGGTGAGCTGCACCAAGTTCCTGGGGGTGCACATCAGTGAGGACCTCTCCTGGTCCGCAAACACCTCGTCACTGGCAAAGAAAGCTCAGCGCCGCCTGTACTTCCTGCGGCAGCTCAGGCGTGCATGTGCTCCTCAGGCAGTCCTGTCTACATTCTACCGTGGCACCATTGAGAGCGTCCTCACCAGTTGCATCGCTGTCTGGGGTGGTAACTGCACTGAACAGAACTTGAAGGCCCTGCAGCGCATAGTGAATACGGCTAGTAAGATTATTGGTGCTTCGCTCCCCTCCCTGAAGGACATTTACACCTCCCGTCTCGCCCGCAAGGCGACCTCGATTGCCAGAGATGTGAGTCACCCGGCTCACTCTTTGTTTGACCTTCTGCCCTCTGGGAAGAGGTACAGGAGCCTGCGCTCCCGCACCACCAGACTCCCCAACAGCTTCTTTCTCCAGGCTGTTAGGGCCCTGAACTCGCTACCCCCTTCTGCGTAGCGTGCGGCACTGTTGCGCTATTTTCGGGAATGTCTGCTGTACGCGCACTTGCTCCTTTTTTTTCTGCTCCTCTTATTTATTTATTTATGTTTTTATTTATTTATTGTTGTGTTATTTCTTCATTATTTATTCAGCACGCTTTTGTTGTACTTGTTTACTTGTTTGTCTGTTGTGAGCCATGTCTTGTCACCGTGGGATAGGGGGGAACGAAATTTCGGTTTCTTTGTGTGTCTTTGGCATGGGGAGAAATTGACAATAAAGCTGACTTTGACTTTAAAAGATTTTGGTCATTTTCACATTCTGCAGGAGCTAAAAAAGGATCAGTGTGTGTGTGTGTGTGTGTGTGTGTGTGTGGTGGTGGAGGGAACGATTCGTTTGAACGACTCTTTTGAGTGAAATGATTCTAGAGATTCAGTTCACTTAAAAGAACCGGAATGCACATCACTAGAGCGAGTGAGTGGCCGCCCGCTCGACCGCCCGCCCACTCCGCTTGGGTGGTGTCAAATCGACGAACATTCCCGAAACTCCACCCTACTTCGGTGACGAAACATATCCTGAAACCGGATACTTGTGCTTTTTGTGTTCCCACTGCTTTGGCACTCAATGTTTCAATGAAGTTGTTGACTTCCGCCCGCGGTAACTTTTCATTGTCTTGAACTGTGGTGGCGGGTTGCGCAATAAGCTGGGCTCGGCACGGCACGGCACATGCTACCGCTCTAATTGTGTTCTTTCCCAGTAATACAAACGCTTGCATACTGTAACGAGCTAGGGTGCCAAGCCCCTTTTGTTGCCAGCCTTGCACTTTTGCAGCCAAGAGACAGAGCGGCTGCACGTTGCTTCACTGTGGATCACAATGCGAGTGGCACCTTGTGGACATTCGGGGTAGCGCCTTTGCTTGATTCAGAGCAGGAGTCGTCGACATGTTTGCTTCTAAAATAACACATTGACTCCATTTTTCTTTCTTTCTTTCTTTCATATTTTGGAGGTTATTAATAGTGGCGATGAATATCAAAAAACGCAGCACGTTTATTTCCCTGTCTGATCCCTTCTACAAGAGTCCTCGAAAAGAATGTCCCATCACTGATCATCTGGCAGACAAGGCACAATGAAAATGATGCTCCTAATTTTCAAATATTTCATGGCCAACAATTCGGTCGATGCAGTTGAATGGTTGACAGTCTTTATTTACAGTAGAAAAATGTCATTTTACATGACTGACGTGAGAAAATAAAAAGGCGGGTGAATGTCTACGGACACCTCAACGTCACGTCACGTCACGTCACGTCACGTCACGTCACGCCACGCCACGCTCGACCGCTTCATTCAACAGGTCCCGTCTCGAAACGCAAAAGAATACAATTTGAACATCTCTCTTTTGTTACTCATCCAGGCCTTCGTCCTCCTCGTCCGGCTGCTCCTTGACGTCCACCTCGCTGGTGTCTGAGAACTCGTGCAGCAGGACGTACTCGCGACTGCTGAAGCCGAACTTGAGCACGTCCTTCTCCTTGAGCTCGTAGTAGCGCTGCGCCTCGATGCGCTGGTTGTTCAGGTAAGTGCCGTTGCCCGACGCCAAGTCGATGATGTACGGTCTCACCCGGCGGCCCGCGGTGCCGTCGGCCCGCGTGAACTCCGTCACTCTGAAAAAGAGGCTCTTTCGAGTCGTTCTACCGTGTCGGGTTGACTCCAATCGAGCTGCGCTTACCTGTACTGGAAGACGGCGTGCTGCTTGGAGCAGGACGGGTGATCGATGGGAATGTCGGCGATTTTCCGCTGTCTCCCCAACAAATAGGCACTCTGTCTGTGAATGTACATGACGGGAAGCTGCTCGTCGTTCTTAAACGGGTAGAGCCGCCACCTGCGCTTGGGAATGCGCGCCTCGGGCGGCTCGTTGTACTTGATCACGACTCCCCGGAAGGTGTTGGTGTCTTCCGTGAGCGCCCCCGACAGGCCAAAGTTGGGCTTCTCCTTGTCGGCGGGGGGCTCCGTCGGGCTGTTGCTGGCGCTCTCCTGACGGCCAAAGTTCATTTCCTGGTTCTCCTCGCGCCTTTCACGATTTTCCCGCCGCTGCTCGTCGTGCTGGCGCCGCTCGGCTTGTTGCGAGGTGGCCGCATCCCGCTCCCGCCGTCTGTCGCCGTTACGTTCTCTCTCGTGAGGTCGCTCCGATTCCCACTTGCTGCGCCTTTCCTCCGGCTGCTCGTTTCGTCTTCTCTGCTCATCTCCGCCAGGACGATGCTCGTCACGCTCCTGTGTTGCGATTGGTAATAGGACGATGATTTGGGAAAATAAGTTTCAGATGAAGCAGTCACTTGGTCAATTGATTTGAAAAGAAAAGTCGAGTTTGGTCATTGTGATTCATTTTGGGAAGAAAACGACTAGTTCACCCGCTTTAACTTGACATCAGCACCGCGATGAGGACTTCGCCTCCGAGGAGATCTGCTACCTCGCCGGGGAGGGGGGCTCTTTCTCCTGCCTGCGCTTGTCCTAACAGGCGACCTGGACCGAATATAAACATACAAAACAAATCTTGGAAAGCATAACATTTGGTTTGTTGCGCAACAAATGCTAACGGCTAGCCAAGCAAGCTAAGCTACACTAACTTTGTACCACGCGTTGTTTTATGGAAGAAAAACCACGATTTAAAACAACATGTCTTAATAACAAGTAGGAAGACCTGCTGGCTCTCCTCCTCGGTGGGCTTCTGTTGTCACTGGGCGAGCGGCGTGTTCTGTGCGGCCTCGCGGGGCTTAGCTTCTCTTGTTTCACCTTAACTTTCATTTCGGGCGAGTCCCTTCTCTTGTGTCGTTTTTCTTTGGCCATTTGCTTTTCACTAAAAGAGTCCTCCCAAAAACTTGTAGAGCACTTTACCTTAAGCGTACATGACCGTTTCCTAGGAAAAACAAACGAAGCGAAAAACAGTTGCGCTAGTGTACGTTACGGAATCTTTACTTCCGCTTCCGATGAGAAACAGCTAAATGTGCCCCGGCGAAGAACTGCATGTAGAATGGTTCCGTTTTGGAGTCACACGTGTTTCATTTTTAGAGATAGCGCACTTAAACACGATAGCAAAATGTAATTCTTTCGTAAAAACCTACTCTTTAACTTATGATGCAAACTAAATGTATGAATGGTAACATCTTACTTTTTCTACTCTTTTCGATCCTACCCGGATCGAAGGAAATGGACACCAGGAGACGGTTGCCATAACGACAAAAAAACGTCAACGCGAACTTTTTTTTTTTTAGTTGAAACCAACGTGGAGCTGGAGCTTGTTATTTTTATTTTTTTAAAAAGTCATCATAACATATCATACAAGATGAGTGAGTTCACAGAGTCTCTTCTCAAATATGACACTCCAGTTTCAATAAGCAAAGGCACCGTTAGGAAATCAGTAAAAGTAAGTAGACACATTTATTTAAACTGCATGAATTACAAATAGTTGTTATAATCACAGATCAATTCTAATTATGAACAGACTATTCATTGTAGGTAACCTGTTTGTCCTGAGTGCTCGTCATTATTTTACGCTTTAAGACTTGTTAGTGTGATCTGTATTCTCAAATTGCGGTCCAGTCTTTTTTTTTTTCTTCTTCCTTGAAAACACGACTTTATTCTTATAACACTACAGCCCCTTTTCAGAGAACATTTAAAGGTATGTATATATATATATATATATTCCCGCAGGGGCGTCCATTCAAAGTGAGCCCACATCAGCCTGCTGACACCCCTGTGCCCCCTCCTCCTAAAAGCAAATCAGGGTCACCTGAAAATGAGGAAGTCCTCAACATCATCTTTCCCCCGAGGTGAGTGCACCCCAGCCCAGCCCAGCCCAGCCCAGCCTAGCCCAGCCCAGCCCAGCCCAGCCCGCAACGCCTTTTCCACCACCCCAACAAACTCGCATTGTAACCTCCGTCTAGAGAGTGGACGGAGGGCAACGACATGTGGGCCCAACGAGTGTCCAGTAGGCCAAGTACACGGGCCGACGTGGTCAAGCTGGAAGAGGCGCTTGACAGGAAGCTGCAGCAGAGGCGGGCCTTGGAAACGGGCATCTGCCCCATTCGCAGGGACTTGTACGCTCAGTGCTTCGGTAACTACGAATGATGGCAATTTGACGCCACAGGAATGAACACAGTCACTGCCGTACTTGTATTCCCCCTTTTTTCTTTATTTCGAGACGAGCTGATCCGGCAGGTGAGCATCAACTGCGTCGAGCGGGGCCTCCTGCTGCTGCGCGTCCGAGACGAGATCCAAACGACCGTGGCCGCTTACCAGACCCTGTACGAGAGCAGCGTGGTCTTCGGGATGAGGAAAGCTCTCCAGGCCGAGCAGGACAAGGAGGACATGCGACAAAGAGTAAGCAGCCCCACCAGTTTTACGCTTGGCTCTACAAAACGCAGTTCAACCGCACATCCAGCAGGTGGCAGTATTAACGGAGAGAGAAAAAAAAAAAGGAATACAGTAGGGCGTTCTTAGCGCTTTGCATGCAGATCATTCACATCGACACTCTTCCACAAACAAAAGCCATTCTCCTCACCTGTTGTCATAACGATTAAAGTCACAGACATCTAATCAAGACAAGTTTTATTTCAAATAAACACATCGTAACGCGCCTCCATTGAAAATGATACCGAGCTGATTGTCCCCTGCATTTACACTTCCAGATTAACGATCTGGAGAAAGAAAAGGAGGAGCTGACCATGCGGCTGAATGCGCAGAACGCCCAATGCGTGGCCAACGAGAAAAGGGAAGAGGAAAAACGGGAAGCGCAAGAAAAGAAGCACGTGGAGCAGATTCAGTTTTTGAAGAAGACCAACCAGCAGCTCAAGGTAGAACACGGCGACTTGTCCCGACTTTCCTTCTCCTAATATCTGTATTTCCGTTCAGGCCCAGCTGGAAGGAATTGTCACGCCAAAGAAGTAACTTCCAAACATCATTCAAAGTCTTTCCGAATCGATTTTATTGCTATCCTTTAGCGCTTAGCTCTCTTAGCTTTTCTGCCCTCCGACGTTGGCGCTTGGCTGTCCATCTTCTTGTCCTTGTTCCTGTTCTTGACGTTGTGCGTTTCGTAGTAGCGCGAGCCGACTTTCTTGGACCGCTGGGCGCGATCCATCGCTCTTCTCTGTCCAAGTGGAAAAACACCGACCCGTTATCTTTTTCACTTTTGTGACAGACATTTACAAAAGTGATTCAATGCGTGGAAACAAGTCAAATGCATTTTAGGTTCTTCTTCACCTCTTTGGACGAGAGTTTGGGTCGTCGGGCGGATCGGCCATCTTCCTCATCGTCGCTGTCAGCTTTCCGCTTTCTGTTTTTCTGAGCAGTGACTAAAATCAATCAAAACGAGAGTGTCAGAGAAAAACTATTTTGACAGCGAGGCTAGCGCAAGAATCAACAATGTACGGTTGTTGAAGGGGAAAAAGATTCAGTTCACATGTATTGCACCAAAAAAACATTAATAAATGTTCAAAGATGTGATTCTTAGTTACCTTTCATCTGCGCTTGTTTGGTCTTGATGTTCGATAACAGTTTGTCCGAATCAGCTTTTGGTATCCTAGTACAAGTAGAAGGTGAGTTTCGTTTTCAACTGGATCAAAACAATGTGCCATCCTCCTCCTTCAACATTTGGTCGAGCGCTCACACTGACCTGATGGCAGAGAAGCGTTTGGATTTGGCCCGGTCCAGAAACTGCTTGTATTTGGCGATCTTCTCGTCCAACTCGCGGATCACCTGCTTGGAATTCTTCTTGACAAGGGGACTCTCTTCGGCGGCCGGCTCGCCGCCGCCTCCCGCTTTCTCTTCTTCCTTTCCACCCTCCTCCTCTTCCTCACTGTCGTCGTCCTCCTCCTCGGCCTCCGAGCCGGAGATGTCCAGGTCGGGCATCTCCACGGGGACCAGGTCCTCCTCGTTGAATTCGGGCGCCACGTTGATCTTGCCGAAGTTCTGCCGCACGTTGGACAAAATCTTGTGAAGCTCCTCCTCCTCCTTTTGCCGTTTCTGCCGCTCTTCGTCTTCAGCGCCGACGGGGGCGGGCGCGGCGGCCTCCTCCGTCTGGACTTCTTGCGCGTTGGCTACTGCTACTGGGGGAGCTTCGACTTCCTTGTGAAACGGAGGAAAAAAAGGTAATGGGACATTCTGTAGCATGCATCAAATTGTTGGTTTACCTCTTGGTCAAGCTCGGGCCCGGGAGGCTTCACAAAAAAAGGTATCCGCCCCCTCTGCCAATCGTTTAACACCATCTTGGACACCGTGGGCAGATCTGGTTCTCCGCCCTGCACAACACAACACGAGACGAGACGAGACGAGACAAACTGTCTAATAACTATAATGTACTTCACAGAATTAAAAACGGGGGAATCCTAAAAAAACCGTAGCAACAATATTTCCCTATGAATGCTCGATTAAAAAGTTGATTACAGAGAGATGAGAAATTAGACCAAAACGTGATCATTGTTTCAGCTCACGCAGACTTTTCCAACCGCCCGCTCGTACTTTCAGAAGTTTGCCGGTGCGGAAGGCCAACTTCTCGAGGAAATCCTCTGCCGAGCTCCACGTGGGGATGCGGTACGTCTTCTGGATGTACTCCGGCTTGGCCCGCTCCAGCACTGCACCGATGTGCTCCTCGGGGTCCTTGATCTTCTCCACTTGGACCTTTCGTGACAAGGGATAGGAGTGCAGCAGGTTTTAAGCCTCAAGTCTTTTTGTTTTGTTTTTCGTTTTTAACACCAAAAGATTGGAAAGAAAAGACCGACGTACCACTCCTTTAAGAACAATATCCGTTTCGCTGTCCTCTGAAGGGTAGACCACACCGGGACAATCAATGAGGAAGATGCGTCGCATCAAAGTGATATACTGCCACACCTGGGACCAAGCCCGACAAAAAATAAATAAATAAATAAATATTTTCAGATCATCATTTCAGATCAAGCAAATTTGGATGATTTGCTTTCATCATCTGCTCCACTGATTAGTGGTATATGTTTTTTTTGTGTTTTTTTTCCTGTGCCATTGAGAAAGCGTACCTTAGTTTCTCCAGCAATGGGCGCGACATTGCAGACTTTCTTGGAGCGCAGTGTGTTGATGACAGAGCTTTTGCCCACGTTGGGGTAACCGATGAAGCCCACACTGATCTGTTTCTTATCTGTGTGGAGCTGCAAGGGAAGAAAAAAAAAAGAAGTTACCTCTCAGTTGATAGGTTTTGTTTTCGAAAAGCTTTAGCGGGTCTACCTTGCCAAACTGCCTGAGGAGCTGAATGAGGGAGCCTTTACCAAACGAGTTGGTGAGACTGGCGTGGAAAGCCAGGGTGGGGTACTCCTGGGACAACAGCGCCACCCAGCGTTTCTGGTTGAACACAGAGCCAGCCCGTGTTTCAGTCAAGCTGCTCAAGAGTCAAGAGTTGGAGGAAGGGAAGTCTTACGGTGACCCAAGTAGGGATGAGGTCGCACTTGTTAAGCACAAAGATCAAGTGCTTCCACGACTTCTCCTTCTTGATGTAAGCCTCGATACTCTGCGAGCGGGTGCCCATCGGGTCGCGGGCGTCCAGCACTTGGATGACGACGTCGGACGAGTCGATCACCTGGAGCGGCCAAAAAGCAGCCCTTGGTTGAATTCCCAATTGAGCGCACAGGATCCATGTTAGCGTGCAACCGTACCTTGTACAGTTCTCCCCAAATCCTCTTGGACTGACCCTTTTTGAAAATCTCTTCGCGGACCGCGTCCCTGTCGCAAAGCAAAAAGTAGTCGGTCGCAAATTCGTATTTTGTAGGTCGGCAAGATGCTGCGCAAGAGTCATTCTGCATCGCCGGGCCTTACCGGACCCCCGTGTCCTCCGTCACCAAGTCTTTGTCCTTTTCGGCATTGTAGCTCAAGGACGAAGCTTCGGCTTGCTCCAACAGGTCCTTGACGTCGGTCACCACAAGACTGGGCCGCTTCCGCTGTGCCTTGGGTCCAAACGTGGTCTGGAAAGCCTCCGTGTCTAAAATGTGCACTTTGGAGTTCTGCCAAAAGAAGCAGGAGAGGAGACCTTGTTGTCATGCTGACTCCAAAAATGGATCTCTGGCCTTTGAAGTTGCGTCGGAGGACATGAGCCTGATCTTTCACTCACGTGCGCTTTGACTCGGTCGTGCAGCAGCGTCATAGGCACTTTGCTCGGTCTCATCACAACGCGGTACGGATCCTTCTTCACAGCACCCATCTCTTCTTGGAACTTCTGCAGGGATGATTGCTTGATCACCCGCGTGTTTGCTGCATGACAAAAAGTTGCAAATGAACCCCTGTCCGCACCAATTTGACCTGTCGTACATGTGTCCGAAACAACTACGGGTTGACGTGTTGGTTTGGCGTTTACATTTTAAACAGATGACACAACTGGTCTTCGACATACACTCGCGTAACGTAAAACAATAGCAAATCTGCCATTGAACTCACTAAACCACTTGATGTTGGGTTCAACTCGAGCCACTGTCCCGGGAGTCACAGTAGACTGGTATTGTAAGGGCTTGACGACTTTTCCTCTGTTGTTACTGGTTTAAAACAACAACAACAACAACAACGGATTCAGGTCATGCACACGTATCACAACATTGCAGCAGTTTCTATGAAATTAAACACACAAATAAAAACCAAATCAGTTACCATCTCTGTTTTTGTCGGTACATATTCAGACGTCTGATGGTAGCGCGATCCCTCATGGTGCTGCCCCCACCCGTGACCCGATCTGGGAGGGGGGGAAACAACACAATTACATTTACAAAAATGTCACGTGATTTATTGTGTGTTAAAATTAGGATGGGCTACACTCCAGCACAAGTCTGCTGTCTTCTTTGCATGCTATTTTCTATTTCCAGTATCCACAATTGCTACTGTAATGATGCAAATTTCTCGTACTGATCTTGAGCTTACGCTAAATGTCAGTCGGCTGACTGTAAACAAACCGTGTGGCTAACAAAGTTAGCTTACTTACCAGGGTTGCTGCTGGACGTCGAACGATTTATCGAGCTTTTTCCCTTGAATTGAGGTTTCACCATCTTGACCGTTCAACCGGCGAAGCCGTCAAAGATCTATATTTAAAAAAAAAACGGCTCCAAATAAAGGTGCCGAAAGGTGAAGTTCGTTGGTATGTCTTTTTTCGTTCGACGACGTGTGGCACACGTGTGGACAATCGTGTTGGCTCGTGAGTGAACGATTCGTTCAAAGGAAGGAATCTTTTCAGTGAATGTGAGTGACTGAACGGATGTGTGAGTGAACGAGTGAGCGCACTGCGCTAACGGCTAACTTTATTGCATGAAGGGATGCGCCACGGCGGGGAGATGATGCTTCTCTTTATTTTATAATACTTACAGTAGTTTTGATATAACACGTGTATGCATATATACGCCTAAATATTGTTATCCAATACATCTACTGCAATTTCACATTAGATTGCTGGTTTGAAATGTACTTTTATTCTTCTTATTTCAATAAACTTTTATTTTCAAACTTGTCTGTTGTTTGAGTGTTTTATTCCTTGTTTTCATTTTTGCGCATGAAAACATACAAATCTGACATTTGGTTAATTGGTTGATATGACAATATGTGTATGTGTTTTACGTCATGTGTAATATGTGTTGGTGTCGCCCGAAATAACAAATGTAGGCAGATTGTGTAACGAGGTCACCTGATGGCCCAATAGCTTTGTTTCAGTGCCTTTTGATTTATTTCCGTATTCCGTGAACGATTCTTTTGAACGACTATTTTGAGTGAACTGATTCAGCTCACTTAAAATGCACATCACTACAGTGAACTGGCGTGCCTACGGTAAACGAGAAAGCTCAATTCAAATAGAAGCTTTGCAAGGTTCTTTGTGTTAACTTGTCACTGACGCAGCAGATCTTGATTTTTATTTTTGTAATTTTTTTGGTCACTCACACACATACACACATTCACACCGCCATTCACACCGTCATATGCGGGATTCGAAATCACGGTGTCGGCGGCACACAAGACAGGCAAGTGTACCCCTACAGTGTAGGGGTACACTTGCCTGTCAAAGTCATTTTTGATTTGCGCGGGCCGCATTGAAGTCATAGCTTCTTTCGGAGGGCCATTATGACTGTCAACCCAAATCAATGTATGAGCTCCTCATATTAGATCCAGTAAAAGCTGCAAAACAAACGGACAAATAACGCGTTTTCAAAACAGACGAGTCAAAACTGGTCAAATATTTAAAAAAAAGATATGATTAAAAGTGAAGACAATTTGCAATTCTTGTAATGACCCACGAATTGGATGCACAATTTGTCTTCGTGGGCCACCTAAAATGACGTGGCGGGCCGTATCTGGCCCCCGGCCGGGCCTTGACTTTGAAGCGGTGCCCTACACCATCAGCCACTCACTCACTCCCCTGACGCAGCAGCAGCAGCAGCAGCAGCAGCAGCAGCAGCAATAGCGTTTCAAACTGTCATATTTTTCTCCTTTCAACAATTGGAAGATGTCATGACTGTAGCATCGGAGTGCTCTCAGTTCCCCGCCGCCCCTGAAGGCAGCACTTTTGAGAAAATGTGTCTCCCCTGAGTAGAAAACAAAAAGTAGTTACAAGTCACCTTGCACACCTCGATTGCGTCATATCGAGTACATCTAAAACATCGAGGGTGACAAAAAGATGTATTTGTGAATAAAAGCAAGAGAGCTGAAGTGTAAGATAAGTGTTTAAAACAAACATAAGGCCACAGTGTCAGCATGAGAAAAACTTTTAGGATTGCGTTGTCACATCCTGAAAACCTTTGCTATTGCACAAAGAGGGTAAAAACAGTAGTTGTGAGGGGAAGTACTGCTACAAGAAGACGGACGACAGCTGAACACACGCATATACCGAGGTATGTTCCAAAAAGCTTATCTTTCGGTGTTAGCAAGCTTCAACTTCTTTTCTTGATGTGATAGTCTGTCTTCAACATTGTAGCAGGCACGGACAATGATGTAGGATTGGAACCTTTTTCGTTCGTTCGTTCGTTCGTTCTTTCTTTCTTTCTTTCTTTCTTTCTTGTTATTGTTTGAACCTTTAGTAGTCCTTTTCAAAAATGAAGTTGCGCAATACATTTCCAAAAAATCAATTCATATGTATTGTAGCTTTTCATTTGAAATCGAACGACTTCATTCCAAAATGTCTCATCAATGTCAAATCATCAAACAAATATGACCAAATGTATGTGTGTGAGCGAGCGAGCGAGAGAGAGAGAGAGAGAGAGAGAGAGAGAGAGAGAGAGAGAGAGAGAGAGAGAGAGCAGTGTACGTCATATAAAGTCCCAATGATTGTGTACGTTCACATGTGAAACCTTTGTCAGGAAATTAGCAGAACTTCGAGTTGGCGCAACAGTCTGGCTTTAGGATGTGCTTTCTCACCTGGGCTGCTTTGTTCTTCCATGTGAGCGACTACACAGGTATGAAAACAATCAGTCACTACCCGATGAACTGATTTGTTAATAAATAGATGGCAAAAAGTCCAATCTCACCATTGTGCACAGCTAAGCCGAGCAGGCGGTGACCACGCAACTCTTTGAAAGCTTGCTTGCTTTCTTTCTTTCTTCTACGCTTTGTGCCAGAGTCTTGATGTCAAAGTTGACCATCAGTCAACTTTTCAAAAAGCCATTTTCACCTATCTACTACATGAGTCTTCATGTCAAACTTGCTCCAACTGGATGTTGGCTCAATCATAAGAGAATGAATGCAATGACTTTCAAACCCCTTTCAGCCTGTATTTGAAACCGAACTGAAACTCTTTTGTTTTTGCTACAGCGATTTAGTAGTATTTCGACAGCATCAGATGGTTTGGATGTTTTCAAATGTTTCTGGTGGTTTTATTTGGAAGCAGGCGCCTCACACAGCGGCGACTTCTGCGAGAAGGGCTTTTGCGTCAGCCTCAGCGAAAGCCAAATTGTGTCCGAGGTGGGACTCTGCGTGGTCATCCCGTGCTCCTTCTCCTGCACCTCCGACTTCGTGCCTTACAGCTTCGTGTGGTTCAAGTGCCCCGAAAGCAAAAGCACGTGCAGCGACACGGATATCATCTTCCACTCCAAGAACAGCGGCAAAATTCAAGAGCGCTTCCGGGGTCGAGTTGGAATGTTGGAGCCCGACGTGCGTCGCAGGAACTGCAGCATCGTGATCAACGACCTCACATTCTCCGACGCCGGATCCTATCAGCCGAGAGTCAACGGCTTGCTGCGGTCCAAGTTGGACGGATTTACCTTCCGACGACGAGTGTCGGTCACCATCACATGTAAGTGTCAAAGGGACCTCGCATAGGTATAAGGAAACCACCTGATACAACATGAGATCATTTCCTTCTTTTCATTTTCACTGAAATCTTTGCAAGCGGCAAATTGGCAATGAACTTCAATCCGCTTCACCTCACGCCGATTCAATTGGATCAGCTCTCAGGAAACCCGCTGTGCTGCTCCCCAAGATGACTGCCGGTCAAGCAGCGACGCTCACCTGCGTGGCCCCGGGCCTCTGCTCCACCGCCTTCGTCCCCACCATCGATTGGGCGTGGAGTCGAGCGGCAGACAACGACACTCGCCCCACCGACAGCGAGCTGGATTTCGGGATGGCTCCTCAGGGCTACTATTCAACTTTGACCTTTAACGCCACCGCCGAACACCACGGCCGCGGCGTCACTTGCGCGGTCTCCTTCTGGAGAGTCAACGTGACCACGGAGATGACGGTGACGCTGAATGTTAGCTGTGAGTAGCGCACATTGACAACTTGCTGGCCTTGTTTCTGCAATTGAATCCAATGGATGGATGGGATCATTTTGGTGGTCTTGAAGCCACGAATAGACAGACCATTTCACTCCTTGGCAGCGACCAGTCGAGTCAGCCGTTCATACCTTCACGAAAGGGGCTGCTTTCCAAAGAGAAACAGGAAGTAAACACCACTGTGACACGGACAGCAACAAATTCGAATCATTGTACTAGGTTCATCTTGTTTTTCCTTTTTCATCACTTCACTGGTTCTTTTATATCAAACAAATGATTTTAGGTGCATTACCTGACATGTTTCGGCGGGTTCTTCCGCCTTCGTCAGAGTGTCGCTGATGTGGTTGTGACGCGTCTTAATCATTTAATCATTTGTTTGATATAAAAGAACCAGTGAAGAAATCATACAATCAAAACACAATCCAATCCAATCCAATCCAATCCAATCCAATCCAATCCAATCCAATCCAATCCAATCCAATCCAATCCAGTCCAGTCCAGTCCAGTCCAGTCCAGTCCAATCCAATCCAATCCAATCCAATCCATGCCATGGTTGACCTTTGTTTTCCTCCCAGATGCGAAGCTTCCATCCATTTTGGGGCAGACGACATTGAAGAGAGGTGACACCCTGAGTCTTTTGTGCAACGCTGACAGTTTCCCGCCCTCTTCCATTACTTGGAACTATTCCGACGTGACAAACGTGCCGCTCGGATCACAGTTGAAGCCGAGTTTAGCTAGCGCCTCTCTCGTCATCCCCAACGTAACGGCGGCCCACTCTGGACGCTACGAGTGCGTAGCGTCAAACCGTACGGTGCACGTGGATGTGATGGTGACATGTGAGTAGAGTGAAATTCAATTGAATCCAATTGCTTTATTGTCACTCAACGCACTGTGAACTGTGACAATCAGTTGGGCAGCTCATGCATAGATAAAACGGTATAAAATACAGATCAAATGGGATACAAATAATAAACAAGAATCAAGTCTCTACGTTTGAGCCGCTCCTAGATGTCACCATGTTTAGTCGGTCTTGAGAGATCTGTCAAAATGCGTCCGGCGGGCGCTCGGGGAGACAGACGGACGGACGGCTTGGAAAAGGGCTGGCGGTGAAAGAGTGAAAAGCTCAGGCTAGCTAGCAAATTGTTTGACAGTTGCTGGAATTTGAAGGAGATAGTGTACTCCAGGTTCCTTTTAGATGAAGTGATGTTATTCATGTTGGAATTCTTAATATAGCCAGTTCTCCACATCTTGACAGGGGATTTTAGCGACTTGCATTTTTGGGGGTTTTGTCACCGTTCATCCATATAGCGCGGTTTCACGCTAATTGTGTCCTCGCGCAGGGTTCGCAGGGATCGTCAACGGGTCTGGTTGTTGGCTCCGGGGTCAGCTGTTGACCTGCGTGTGCATCAGCGGCGGGGTCCCGCGACCCACCATCACATGGCCGTGGCTGGCCAACAGGACGGTCCGCAGCGCCGTTACTGCCCTTTCCGACGACAGCGTCAACAGCAACGTCACGCTAATTGGAGGCCATCTCAACAGCTCTGCCGTGGAGTGTGTGAGCGTTCATAAAGATGGCGAGGACAGGAAAATACTCAACCTTCAAATAACATTCGAACAAGAGGGTAAGAACGGCTTTTAAGTGGAATGCGTCATTTGTTTCGTTGGAAAAATGTACTCCTTTTCAGACGTTATGGTAATCCACCCCTTTTCATTCAGACCAAGCGATGACAAAGGTGGTATCCATGCTTCGTCTGGACGTCTTCATTGCATTTTTCAGCGGTGCGCTTGTGTCTGCTTTGTTGTGCTGGCTGGCCAGGACCTGCTGCAGGTGCACAAGCGTCTTCTTTTCTTTTCTTTTCTTTTCTTCTCTTTTCTTCTTTACCACTTCAGTTGGACACATCTTAACATTTGTGTCCATGTCTCCTTCCAGTAAAGCAAAGAAAAGCCCCGGGCGTTTGGATCTGGAGCCGTTGGCCTCACAAGTACGCTGTTCATTTAACAGCTAAGACTGGCAGTTTTGTTTTACGATAGAAATGAATGGCAATAGAATTTGCTTTGCTATCTTCCAAAAAAAAAGGTTAAGCAGCATCAAAAGTGAAAATTGATGAGATCAGCGCGCTCGTTGCTGGCTAGCTCATTAGCCAGCAGCTAACGCTAGCAGATGATATTGCTCGGGGGTTTGGTTTCCAGAGTAAAACCATTCCTAACTGTCAAACTAGATCTAGCTACAGTGTCTAGAAAGAATTCCAATGAAGGGTTGCCTCGAAATACTTTCAAAGGCTCTTTTAATTGAGCAGCTCACACGAGTTCCTAGTTCTCGGAATACTTGAGAAGGCAATTGTTTGGAAGAGGGTGATGACATTTCAGGTGGACGTTCTCTCTCTCTCTCTCTCTCTCTCTCTCTCTCGTCAGCAATCCAACCTCCAAAATGTTGGGCGCGAGGAGGACAGCAAAGCGGAAGTGGCCTACGCCAGCATCAACTTTTCCGCAATGAGGAGAAACAACACCAGGAGAGTGACAACCAATCACCAGGGCACTGAGTATGCTATGATCAAAACCAAGGAGGATGGTGACCAATCACTAGAGCGTAAAGAAGAGGGGGGAATGATGGTGGAGGATGGAACACAATGCATCAGTGACAAGCAAGAGAGGGATGAGAAGGAGGAGGCCTTGTACTCAAACGTGTGATGATGTCATGAACGGTCGGTCGGTCGGTCAATCTCCGCTGTGCTTTTCAACAGCAGCCACCGCAAAGCAACAAAACAAAAAGTCACCGGGAAAATGTTCATTAAAGTGTATTGAAGACGACAATGCACAATTTATGTCCTACATGTGTTTCGAAACACTTTTTAGTTTTCATTTGATAGCCTTTAAAAGCCGTGTGATACTTGTACGACAATATTGAATTTGGTTTAAAAAAAAAGAAAAATATCATGAAATTATTACAGACAATCAAGATAAGTGGTACAGACAATGGATGGATTTTTGTTATTAGGTTAGATCAGTAGATGTGCTTTTCAAAAAGTAAATGCATACAAATATAAAATGATGGATTATTATTGGATATTAAAATGTATGAATTCTATCTATCTATATATATATATATATATTTAAATCTGTCCTATAACGTGAATATTTGTGGGATAAATGTGTAAATAATATTCAAACAATGTGGTTGGAGAAAACTGGATGGAAAATCGTCAGTATATTTCTTTTCATTTTTGATCTCTTGATTTTGTTTTATAAAAAGAATAATGTTTAATACAGGTTTTAGTTTTGAGTTGCCAAATGTTTCTAATGGATCTAACCAGATTGTGCAGGTCAATTTGATGGCGTGTCCCCTGTGCTGCTCATTTACAGGTAGACTTTATGTTCAAATTGCATTCAATTCCTGCAACAATACCTTGCACTCATACATTCTTCCATTTAGACATGACAGTGAGTGAGTGAGTGAGTGAGTGAGTGAGTGAGTGAGTGAGTGAGTGAGTGAGTGAGTGAGTGAGTGAGTGAGTGAGTGAGTTTAAACTTTATTGGATGACAAGAATGATGTTTCCGACAGATCTGGTAGGGCTGTGGAGGTGAGCGTCCAACATTTACAGGTAAACATTGTATGAAAATGATGCTTCCTACTGGGATAACTGTGCATTCGTGTGTTTTTCTATTTCTTCCCTCCTAACATGATCTCACATGCATGTACTGTGTGTTCTTAAACAGATTAAGCTTCTTTGGATGACGAGGTTCTGCTAGTAGGACAGACACACCTAAACAACTCCAAAATCAACCGCTGCGCTGTGACGGTAAGGAGACGCTTCTGTTCTATGTAGTTATGATTCATAAATGATATCAGTGATTCTCAATCGGTAGGTGGGATTCCAGCAGCAGGATTGGGGGAAAAATAAAACCCCTGCGTCTCCTTGGTGTGTTTAATAAAACACACTTTCAAAACATACGACTAATTCAGAGCAATACATTTTCTTTATTGTTCTTGAGGACATGGTAAAAGGGTTCAATTATACACCCGTTTATTTGCAGACATTTCATCCACAAAAATCGGAGTCATGAGATGAGACTATCATCTTTCTATAGTTGGATGTTTGCATTCGTATGCACAGACCTCTACGAAATGATAAAGAGAGACGCTTCCACTCGCACACAAAATAGGGGCACGGAACAGAGACAGAGCGACCAAATGCGGCACGATCCTTTGTTGACAAGGGGGAAAGGGGAGGTAGAACATTGCTGGACTTACAATCTGGCTGGTGCAGCTGAGCAGCAGAGCACAGCGCGTAGTCGGAGGCAGGCAGGCAGGCAGGCAGGCAGGCAGGCGGGCGGGCGGGTTTGGTGGTGGAGGCAGGTTGGAGAGGTGGTGGAGGCAGGCGGCGGGCGATCAGAAGCGTGCTCAAAGGCCGAGCGAGTCGTCGGGGCGGGCGGCGATCAAAGCGCGGTCGGCAACAGAGCCGGTTCAGGGCACGAAAGCGCTGGCGGCAGGGGAAGCAGACAAAGTGGCACTGGCACAATCCACAGAGGTCAAGTAGGGGACCTAAGGAGCTGTAGCAGGTGCGGGCAATTCCTTGATCGGGGCTTGGCTGGAAGTCAGGTGACAAATGGAGACAAGTGCATGCACGCACGGCCCTTATTGGAATCAAGTCAAAACAGGCACACAATCTCAGCACAACAACGCATGTACTATGTATTTGCACATTTCATTCCAGCCCATTTGCCATAAGTCCAACATGATTGGAACGAAAGAGTTTCTCCACGTGCTTGCGGATTTCTTTCAGCTTCAAGCCGTATACGATCGGATTGAGCAGAGGAGCGTACACCACTGTTTGTGCAGTCATAATCAGTTGCACACTTTTGGGAAGTACTGACCCCAGCAGCCCGATGACGCCGTCGCATAGGACCAAACCCACAGTGGCGATTAAAACAATCACATGCGGTAAACACGTATCCACGGCTTTTTTCCAGGCTAGACTGTGATAGCGACTAACTACGAATACCTTGACGTATGTGAAGAGGATGAGCAACACGGGAATGAGCACCACGGTCGAGACGGCAAAAAAAGTCCACCCCATAATCGGCAGTGGTAACGTGCAGTAAATCTTCATCACTGTCGCGTTGCAAAAAAATCCACCTGAAGTCAAGCTGCAGATTTTTTGTTTGGAGTGCATGGAAATTGTCACCATCATCACACAGGCTGGCAGAAACCAGGCCAAAGCCAAGAAAAGGCTCACCCTTCTTGCGCCCATGACCGAGGCGTACCGAAGAGGCCTGCAGATGGACACGTATCTGTCGTAAGACATGACCAACAGCAACGTGATGTCGGACGCACCTAAACTGTAAAAGAAATACAACTGCACCAGACAAAAGGACAAAGAAATGCTCTGCTGCTTAGACAAGACGTCCACAAAGAGTTTGGGATAGACGGCAGTGCTGAGAAAAAGCGAGTTGAGGGACAAACATGCAATGAAAACATACATGGGCTCATGAAGGTTCCTGTAAATCCAGACCAGACAAATAATGGTGCCGTTAGAGCAGAGGATGAGAATATACATTGCCAACAAGAACAGAAAATAAACCCATCTGTACGTGGCCACGTCTATGAAGCCATCCAGACTCAGCATTAGCGTGCCGTTCCCTTCCATCGTGACGCAAGACACGTCACCGGACGAGTGAAAGCCACGACTCGCATCCTCTCCACTTGTGCTTGTCTGCCGGGACGCCAATAAGAAGATTGGCGTGGGTCCTGGGCGGCCGGCTGGGTGGCTGGGGACGTCCTGCGATTGGTCGTCTCGTCCGGGAGGCGTTGTGGTTCTGCTCCTTCCCTCCCTTTGTGGCCTTCCGTTCCTCAGAAGGCGCAATCCCACTTTGACCTTCTGGTCGTGGCCCACTGATATGAAAAAGCGTCCCGTATTTCTTAGGTGGTTACCTTGCTTCATTATTTGCTTGTGATGGAAGGCTTAGGCCTCCTGATGATGAAGTACAGATATGCTGACTTGTTCCTGTCTGATGTCACTGACAGTTGTCATTCAGGCCAAAAATCGGAAGCCACTGAAGTCGTCGGGCCTTCCTTCCTTCCTTCCTTCCTTCCTTCCTTCCTTCCTTCCTTCCTTCCTTCCTTCCTTCCTTCCTTCCTTCCTTCCTTCCTTCCTTCCTTCCTTCCCCAAAGTGTGCGACTTGTTAGGACTCTACAAACGGGCAATCTTCTGCTCAATCGACATTGTCATTAATGTGCTTTTGAAAGTTTCATAAAAGCATGCAGTAATAGCACAAATCAATCGATCACACCGCACCTATTGATTGGCCATTTGGCCGTGCTCGCTCGCTGCTGGGCCCATCTTGGCCAACTCGAGGCAGTGTAAGACAAAACAATGATACAAAATGATTCCTAAATGATAATAATACAACAATATGGCAGGCACTACTATGAGTTGCTCTTTGCAGAATATAAATCAGGTGACTGATTACTTTCTGTTTCCGTTTGATCCATTGCAACAAACACTTAGCTTCACTGTTCGCAATGATGTGAAAATGCCAAAATCTTGGAGAAAAAAAAAAAAATCAGTGGAAGGTGATCCCGCGAGTTCCAATCTGCAAATATGCTCTTTAGTATTTACTACATTGAAAATGAAAGTTACGTTATGATTTTAAACACACAAGGTGCATGTAAGTGAGACAATGACAATAAAGATCTATTCTATTCTATTCTATTCTATTCTATTCTATTCTATTCTATTCTATTCTATTCTATTCTATTCTATTCTATTCTATTCTATTCTATTCTATTCTATTCATACACAAGCACCCGTAAAAAATTTTTTCAAAAAAATCCCGGCGCCATGATAATCTGTATGTTTGTGCGTGTAACGCATGAAAAACAATCTCGGCCTGAGGGAATAACTAATGATGACCCAGCCCAGTGATGACTGTTGTTGTCTTTGTCAGACGCAATTCTCCCGAGACTTTGACCATCAGCTGTCCCCTGAGAGCCACCTTGTTTTTCCACCATCCTTGCATCACTCTCCGCTAACATCCCACGGGATCAATCAAGTAGCTTACGCTCACTTGTGTGCGAAGGCCATCATTGTGTCAATCACAAGTGCGCAAGGGCTCCTCGACAATTACTAGTTCCTGGCTCGTTGTCGACTTTCACGCTCCGTTCGTGCCACTGCGGCCATTTTGTTTGAAACCTTTATGGCAATGAACCAATGTCAAGTGACAGAGCTGTTTACTCGCCTGCAGCCATGGTGGATGTTCTCAAAGGCGTGAACCTGCCGGAGAGCCTCAAAAACTCCACGGAGCTCAACCGGTTGTCGGCGATCAAAGACGCGGTCGAGGACCTCCTCATCGGAGGGCTCAACTTGGCAGCGATAGGCCAACGCTCCGAGGAGAAGAGGGCCTTCACGGACTCCCTTCTCGGGGTGTCTGCCGGTGACCAAGGGGCTGCCTGCTCGTCGTTTGTTTTGAGTTTTTCCTTGCCCTCTTGGGAGTTTAAGAGCAGGGGATGTTTGAGAATATTTGCCGTTTTTCACATGTCCTGAGTGTTGTTGTTAGTCACCTCAATGTTGAACAGAGGCTGTGATTCACCCAAGTCAGATTCCTTGGAGTTTTTTTCTTGCCCTCTTGGGAGTTTAAGATCAGTTTAAGATCAGGGGATGTTTGAGAATATCTTTTGTTTTTCACATGTCCTGAGTGTTGTTGTTAGTCACCTCAATGTTGAACAGAGGCTGTGATTTACCCAAGTCCAATTCCTTGTTTGGCACGCTCAAACATGGCGAATCAAAAAACTCTTGAATCTTGAATCTTGTTGGGCACGCTCAAACATGGCGAATCAAAACTCTTGAACTCTTGAATCTTGACCGTTGCTTTGATGTGATGCAATAAGGCTGCTTTCTTTCTTTCTTTCTTTCTTTCTTTCTTTCCCTGTTTGTTTGTGATACAAAGGATGAAAGGCCTTTCTGTGCTGTTAAAAATGCTGCGAGCACGATGCAAGTCATCAGTTGCAGAACCTGCTGACGTGCGCCATCATCACGTAAAGATTAGAGCCGCCCGCCAGCCCGCCAGGTATGTCATCAATCTTTTTGATTGCGGGCTCTTCTCACATGACCGTGTGACGCGTCAATTCCACGCAATCGTCTTTGAGTGCAGGATTCACAGTCGAAGGAAACGTGAGAGGTAAGAGTGGACTTCCTTTCATCTTTTGAAACGAAAGCAGGCTGAAAGACCTCCACCTGAAAGCCCCCGACCGACAGTCGTTTGTATTTCATCCATTTGAACCAGTGTGGCAACACTCCAAATAGCTTGTCTTTGTGCTCTACTCAGTTGAATGTGGAAGTTGCAAATCCTTGTGTTTTCATTCCCAATGGCCCAACTTCATTTGGAATTGTCATTGTCGGGGATTTCTTTCTTTCTTTCTTTCTTTCTTTCTTTCTTTCTTTCTTTCTTTCTTTCTTTCTTTCTTTCTTTCTTTCTTTCTTTCTTTCTTTACAGGTGCGCTTCACATAGTGTATGTATTTTTCCGATTTTCAGTGTTGCCTCCAGTGGCGGAATGAAGCACCGCACGTTGATTTTCTTGCCGCTGGCATATCTCCTGACAGGTAGACACGTCCATTTCTTTGCTTCCAATATTTTTGCTCCAATGCGGTCTTCCCGATGGGCGTCAATAGCCAAATTCATTTGATTGCTCCGTATGTGTCTCACTGAAAGTGGTTTTGCGTGCGCCGCAGCTTCTCAGGGCTCGGACAGTCCTTTTCAAGTGACGAGCCAAAGCGCCGTCCTCAAGGAGGGCTCCTGCGTTGAACTGTCCCTGACATCCAAGCGCCCTGTGCAGCCCACCGCCTGGTTTTGGACGAAAGACGCCAACCGGAGCGCCTCTCAGGACAACGGCACCGTCGTCATCCTCAGCTCCGACAGCCGTCGGGCCGTCCATCCGGACTTCGCGGGCCGCGCCAAAAGCCGGGGCTCGCCGCCTCTTCGCTGGCACTCGGGAACGTCACTCGTGGTCTTGATGTGCGACGTCAAGAAAAGTGACAGCGGCAAATACGCTTTTGTATATCAGCTCCTGTCGGTGGCGAATGTCTCGACGTGGGCGGAGGTTTCGACCCGTGTCACCGTGGAAGGTAAAGTGGCCATTGGTGGCCGTGATTTGTTGTCGATGAATTGGAGAAACGGATGAATTTGGACTTTGATTGCTTCTCTTTGCAGACAATCCCTGCCCCATCTCGTTCCCGCCCATGCGCACCCTGAAGGCGAATGAGCGGATGAAGCTGACCTGCCGCACTGTGGCCACGTGTACCCTCCCGCTACAGTTTTTGGACGACAGCCTGGCGTTCCCGTTGAGTGAAAAGCGGCAGGTCGGCCGTGAGCTTTCCGGCACGCTCCGGCCCCGTTGGCAGAATGACGGCAAGAAGATCGCGTGCCAGACGCGGGGCAACACCGACAAGTATCTCAGGAAATACATCACTGCCAAGATACTATGTAAGAACTGGGACGGACGCTGAATCCAATGAGGTTTTTTTTCTTCGAAGGCCCATTTGGTTTCATTGGCTTTGTTCAGACGGCACCAGAAACGTTCGCGCAGGCTTCCCTGAAGGTGTCACGTTTTTCCGAGAAGGCGAGAACATGACGCTGGTCTGCGCCGCCGACGGAAATCCCGCCCCCGTCTTTAAGTGGTACAGAAACGACCAAGAGCTGCCGGCGAGGGAGGCCAATTGGACCGTGCCGTCCGTGAGCACCCGCCACAACGGAATGTACAAGTGCCTTGCCAAAAACGACTTGGCGACTGGCGAGTCCACTTTGAAGGTTGACATCCGATGTGAGTGGGTGGGTGGGTGGGTGGGCGGTCGACAATGTGAGTGGGTGGGTGGTCGAGTGAGTGAGTCAGTGAGTCAGTGAGTCCCTTGATGCTCTTGTACGTCCGTCTGGCCGTCCATTCAGCAAAAACGTCTTTTCAGACCCGGCGACCGTTTCTATCGGCCATTCCCGGACCACGTACGAGCAGGGCGAGGCCATGACGCTGTCGTGCGACGTGAAGCGAGCCAACCCCAAGGCCAGACGCTTTCAGTGGACCAAAGACGACCACGACCGATATATGGCCGACAATAACGAGTACACGGTGTTGTCAATGCAGCCCGAGGACGCGGGATTGTACAAGTGCATCGCCTTCAACGGCTTGGGCTCAGATGGCATGTTCTCGGCTCCGGCCCAGCTCCTCATTCACGTGGAATGTGAGTCCCTTTTGTGTGTCGGAGGAAACGTCGCTTCCATTTTTAACTTCAAGGATTTCAAGGACTCGTTTGACGTTTCCTATCTGATTGTCCCGCATTTCACTTCAAAGTCGTGTGCCAAGCTGTTGCGGGCGGGCCCACTCACTGCTCACCGTTGTCGGCGTCAAAGAACTTTGACGAAACGAGCACCTTTGGCTTTCCAGATCGCCCGCGGAAAACCTCCCTTCGCATGAGGGCTTCCAACAGCACCGAGCTCCGAGCGGGCTCCTACGCCGTGCTGCAGTGCCGCACCGACGCCAAGCCCCTCCCCTACCGCTACACCTGGTCCATGGTGGAAGACGGGCGCGAGCGCTTGTCCGGTTGGTGGAGCCACTACACCGACTCCTACTTGGAGATGGTCAACGTGCTGCCGATCCACAGCGGCTGCTACGTGTGCGGCGCCACCAACAAAGTGGGCGCCGGCGACCGCAGTCAACCGCTGTGCCTTCAGGTCCTGTGTGAGTCGCTCACACAGTTCTTTCTTTCACTTTCAGTAGACACTACATTAGGTACAGAGCACGCCTATGGCCATACATGGACGGAAGAGCCATTGCGTTGGAATCTTTTTGGAGAAGCCAGCCTGGTGTTTTGTACGGACACGTGTCGAAATGTAATCTCGTCTTGCCTCTGCGTCATGCCATTCCAGACGGTCCAAAAAACATGGTGCTGCTCATGCCCGACACGGTCACCGAAGGGGAGATGGTCTCCGTGAACTGCACGGTGGAAAGCGTCCCGTACTCCATCGTAACCTTGAGCGGGATGCCCGGTGACCAGTCGTCCGTGCGGTCCGACGCTAGCGACGGCGCCGACGAGACGCCGCTGACCACCCTGTCCTATAGCTTCCGTGCCACCCCGGCGCACGCCGGACTTTACACCTGCCAGGCCATCAACAGCCAAGGAAGACAAAGCATGGAAAAGATGTTGAATGTCAAATGTGAGTCCGGCCAGCTTTACTCATGACATAACGGGAGGGGCGGGTGACACCAATTCAACGGATTGATGGGGAAGATTCCGATGGATTTGACCGCAGGCCCTACCTTTCGTTTTCCTTGGACAGATGCTCCTCAAGACGTGGCCGTGAAAGCTCATCCTTCTCTGATGGTGGCCCAAAACCGGACGGTGACGCTGCGCTGCGACGCCAAATCGTACCCGCCCGTCGCCTCGGTGACGTGGTGGAAGCTGAACGGCAGCGGCTATCAAAAGGAGTCCCACGGTCAAATCTTGACCTTAACGTCCGTCACGTTGGACAACGCCGGCTTCTACGGCTGCACGGCCGCCAACGAGATGGGCTCGGCCAGGTCACCCCCGGTGGAGGTCCACGGTGAGTTGGGTGTTGATGTTCAATGGACCGTATCGAATGATGTCATGCAAATGTATCGTTGGTATTTTGTTGGTAATATCATCATGAATGTATGAATCCCTTTCTTCTTTAGTCCTCAGAGTGGAAGAGGCAGCCGCGACATTTGATACAGGTGGGTGGGTAGATGGAGGAGTCCAAAAGTCTGACTTGACAATCGTCTTTGTGCTGAACGTCAAACAGGGAAGTGATAACAAAAGGACAGGCTCCAGTGGGAAGGTCAAATCGATCAAATTCTTGCTGCTGCAAAAAGATCAAATTCTTGCTGCTGCTGCTGCTGCTGCTGCTGCTGTTTTTGCCATGGTTTTCTTGGCTTTCGATAATCAATCGGTTATCTGATTTATCGGAATGGACATTGGCCAAAAAGGAATCGCTTCTGCTCGACCTACTTGTAAATGAAGGTACGACTGCACCTAATGTTGTGTCTATTGTCACCCCCGCAGATTTCTTTGTGAGGTTCATCGTCCCCGTCATTTGCGTGATCACGGCTGGGGTGTTTCTTTTCATCTACTGCTTGTGAGTCTCAAAAGTGGACCTGTCACTGAACTTGTGATGAATTCCTCCCTAAGATCTTTTTTTCCACTCACACGCAGGAAGATGAGAAGAGTTTGGCATCGGAGACATCAGGGCATGATGAACATTGTAGCTGATCTCCAGAGCAACCAGTTGGGTGCAGATAGCGGGTGCGTTTCTGACGTCTCTCCGCTAGAGATGGTTAATGGTTAGGGTTTCAAACTAGGCTTTCATACTAGGGTTAGGGTTTCAACGTTGCCTTTCGAACTAGGCTTAGGGTTTCGGTGTGCCAAAAACCTTTATTGTCACGTTAACGCAGTTAACCGCAACTGACCACCAGTGTGCTTTGTCTACTTTCTGCAGGTACATCCTGTTCTCTGCTGAAAAGGTGAGTGAGTAAGTCATTTACCTTACTGTGGTTTGGAGCTTGACACAGATGATTTTTTTTTACTGTGCTGGATAGCTGGATGATTAAAGATTGAAAAAAAGGGAATGTCTTTTTAGGTTATGGCTCCAAATTTCGAGCAGGCTTTCTGTGGTGGCATCAAAATAAACAAAAAGAAAATAATGGATTGAAAAGGATGGATGGATGGATGGATGGATGGATGGATGGATGGATAGACGGACGGACGGACAGACGGACAGGGTGGGTTGTATGGGTGGAGGGAGGGATTGATTGGTTGGTTGATACTTTTACAAAATAAGAATATTATTTCTCAACGTCACCACATATCACCTGAGCTTGTGTGCGCGTGTTCAGGATCGATCAGCGACCAACATGCTTTACGAAGGATCTCTCAGCGATGACTACGTGTCCCACACCAAATACACGTAAGAAGTGTATCTATGTATTTAATGTTCATCCATTTGAAGAAAAAGACACATTGTCTTTCCTTTGATCAGGCAAGGAAAATATCCCATGCACGACAAAGAGAAGCACCTGAAACAGGTAGACACTTTAGCAAACATCACGGCATGACCACTTGAGTTGAATTGACATACAGGGATCATATGTATGTGGATATGAAGCGCCTGCGCACGCACACGCACACGCACACGCGCACACACACTTACCCCTCCTGAATGTCATGTGACACAGATACTTGTTCTCAGGTGTGCACGTACAAGCGGCGTGACGACAGCAGCGACGAAGACAACATCCATTTGGCCTCCTTGTCAATCTGACCGCGCCCTGCCATTCCAGGTTCTTGTGGCAAAGCAGCCCTGAATCAATTGTTTCATAGGACGTCGGTTGCATTTCTTTCATCATTTGGCTTGTGTGTTAACAGAGTGTCAATAAACGCCACCGAGTTTGGTTCTTGAAAACTTTATAGGACATTTTGCGACAGAACTGGAGAAAGGGGGGTTCTCGAAAGAGAGCAAAGGAGGCGAAGAGCTAAATAGCTCAAATTCAGCTTTCCATTTGCCAAGTGTAAAAGCAGAAAAATGGGAAATGACAGCCATTTTTCCCATCTATGTCTACTTTTGAAAGCCTGTACAGTTCCAAGGTGTACATTTTGTTACTGGCAATGCATAAAAGAAGGAAGAAAAACAAAATCTAATTCTATAAAGGAACAAACAACGGTTGACAAGAACAAAAGAATTGTCAAATCTTGACAACTCTTTGCCTTTCCACAGTTGTAAATCCAACCAAAAAAAAGGTTATCTAGAGAGCATTTAAGTCACTCTCGGACTGTCGAGGCCGCAACGTCTTCGCCCGCCACTTCCTGCGCAGAGGGAACATGCGCCATCTTTTCCTCCTCTGGTTGCGTCTTTTCCTCGCTTTCGCCAGCGGCGCGCAATCGGATCTGCGCGTACTCTCCGGTGACGGAGGAAAGTCCTCGGATCTCGTCGTGGTCCGGCGACTTCCGTTTGACCACGTTGACGTGGGCGTAGTGCAACTGCTCGTCGTCCGGGGACGCCTCCTTGGCCAAGTCGTTTGCGTAAACGGCGTTGACGTGGGAAGTGTTGCTCTGAAAGCATCCGTAAGTAGAGGCTTTCATTTTGCGCCATTGAGTGGGAATGGATGCCACGCCGGATGTCAACTAAGACACTAATGAGATCTATGACTTTATAAATATAAAGAACTTGGTCATGCTAGCTTGTGTGTGTGTGTGTGTGTGTGTGTGTGTGTCTGTGTTCAACTTGAACTTGGCACTCCTTCATTAGGTTGACTGATAAATCTGTCTTTGGACTCACCTCATTGGTGACCAAATAGTCTGCGGCGTTGTCTGCTCGTCTCTCGCTGGCTGGGAAGTTGCCTTTGGTTTTCCTTAAAAGCAACAACAAAAATGAACATTTTTGACCTTCTTGAGTCACCCGCATGCTCACCTGCAAATGTACAAGAGCAGCAGGAGACTCATGATCAGCATGGTAATCACTCCCACAGCAGAACCAACCAGAACCGGCACACCTGAAAGAAAGAGAGAAAGAAAGAAAGAAAAAAAAACAATGAGTGGTGATTGCAGATGATACCAATCATAATCAAATCAGAATAAGATAGACCTATCTGAGCGGCAGGGGAGGACATGTTGAAGGCGATATGGTCACATCCCAGCAGGTTGGAACTGAAGCAAACCAGCGAGGACTCAAATTCTTCACCGTTCAAGCGCTGCATGATGATGACGCTCCTCCAGGTGGCGTTGTCCAGGGCTTCCTCCGTGATGGGCCGTTGGTCGGAATGATTGACGAGCACACCGGACAATTCCCAGCGCAGGGAGGGCGGCGGGTTGGCCTGGCTGACGCAGGAACATCTCGTCTGGGCTAACACGTCCTGGCAACGGGAGGATCTCAGGATCTCTGGTGCGACTGAAGACAGCGAAAGGGCACAATGTCTTTTCTGGAATGACTCAACTGCGGCCTCGATATGGAAGGACAAAATCTGTTCATGATAGACACCAAATTTCAGGTTACTTGTGACTCACACGTGACGTCAAAGGCGATTGGCTGCGCCGACTGGGCCCCGTGAACGTTGACATTTTCACAATAGAACTTGTCCTGCGACAGCTTGGTGACGTTGAAGGTAATTTCCTGTCCCGTGCCCATCAGCGTCCTCTCCCCGCCGTTCACCCGGTACCAGGTGACGTTAGCAGCTGGCGGGTTGGCCACGCTCGCGCACCTTAAAGTCACAGCGCTGCCGTCGGGTAAAGAGCCTTGTGGCCACGCAGACATTGTCGTGTTCTTAGGGGGATCTGAAAGAAGAACAACAACCGAGCAGAGGAGCTTTCATCGAAACCAAACGAGTCCAATTTTGGCCAGCGTTAGCCACGGCCATCCGACAGACTCACATTGAACGTCTACGTGAACGCCGGCAGACGTTTGCTCGCCCAGCAAGTTCTTGGCCTTGCAGCGGTACTCGCCGCTGTGTCTGGGCCGGGCGGCGTCCAGGGTCACGAGGTCCCCTATCTCCAGGTCCTCGCCGCCGTTCAGGGACCAGCTGTAGTTGTACACGGGCGGATTGGCTCGGCTCTCGCACAGCAGGAATAGCGGGGTGCCCTCCAGGATGGCGCCAGGCGGCTGCACGGACACCGTGGTGTCCTTGGGAGGGACTGTTCACGCAGCAAAGGACTTTTCCAAAACGTCATCCAATTCTAACTGTACGTTTCTCCTTTCAAACGGTACCTGGCATTTGTGACCGTGCGGGACTAATAAAGGAATAGCTTAGAGGCCACTCACATTGTACATCGAAGGTGATGACGGATGAATTTTGCTCTCCGTACGTGTTGCGCACCCAGCAGAAAAACATGGGCGGGTCTTCCGTGACGGCGACGATGTATTGCTTACGTCTTCCCAAGCGCGTCACCTGACCGGCGTCCACACGGTACCACGCGTAGGCAGATACAGCAGGGTTGGCGAGCGTGTCGCAGAGCAACGTGACCGAGGTGCCCGCCCTCACGGGGCTGGAGTAGCTCACTGATGTGTTCTTAGGGCCATCTGAACACAACAATCATTTCTTTGACTTCATCCCATACGCTTGTTTCGATTTGGGACCATTTTTAACATTCATCGTGTAAACGACAAGTCAATTCTAGCGGTCATTTTTGTCACCGATCGGATGGAGCAGGGCGACCAGCTTGGTTTATTGGAGAAAACAAACTAACAGACTCGGCAAACTGACATGGCTTAACAAAACACCAAGAGGACCGACCGACCGACCGACCGGCCGACCGGCCGGCCGGCCGGCCGGGACGTGAAACAAAAGACGTGAAGCAAAAAGACAACATGAAGCAAACAGACATCAAGACAACAACACACAAAGATCCGACCGGGCGTGAGGGAGGGGCAGACGGCACTGAAATACACGACAGGTAACAAGAGGCAGGTGACTGTGGTTACATTGATTGAGGTGACACGGGGGGGGGAGGGGAGGGGCGAGCACACAGACAGAAACCATGGCAACCCAGACACCTAGCAAAAGTGGGGACGAGACGTGACCATTTTCTGTTTCGATACTTGCACTTTTACCCAAGTCTACAACTAAAAGCAGTTCATCTTTGTGATGAAATCATGCGCAGCTTCCTCCTATTTCACTTCATTTTTCTACACCTTCATGTGTCACCACATCACGCACACACGCAACGCAGTACACAGGAACAGACATTTTGTAACGCTTGCTCAAGTTAACCAAACAGGAAGGAAACCAGGCAGTACTGTTTTTTTTCCCCCCTAATGTATTTGATGATTGGCATTGATGTCATTCTTTTCTGAAAAACTCACGCAAAACTTCAAGCATCCGTCCTTTTTCTGCGACCAGCTCAGTACGTCCCGGTTGTCTCCTGTAGGTGGCGCTGCAGGTCACCTTCAGGTTGTTGTGTTGGTAGGTCGTGATGAAATTCATGACTGCGGTGACCCTGGCCGGCCTCTTGCCCTCTGCCTCCACGCGTGTCTGCGAGACGTTGCCCAGCTGCGGCGTCCATGTCAGCAACGGCGGCAGCGTTGGGCAAGAAACCGGGGCCCAGCACTCGAGAGCCATCGCCGTACCCTCGTTGACCTCGCCCTTGGTGGGGGCGATATTGGGCCGGGGTGCTAAGTCTGCGGAGTCACACGAGAAGAAGATTCGGCCATTTGGAATTGAAACTCCAATGTGAAACCCTAACTTCAAGCCACACTTTGAAAGTGTAACTCAAGCTTCCAATTCATAACCTAAGATTGAAACAGTTTGTAGCCCTAACACAGGCTTCAGACCCCAAGAGCCAACCTTGGTTTGAAACCCTAACCTTAAATCCTAACCAAGGTTGAGTATCAAACCTCATTTGAAACACAACTGACTGGACTTGAGCCCCAGCTGTGAAAGCCTAACCATGACTTGAAAATGTCAACCATAGCTCTAATTTGAAAACGGCCGGCCGGCCGGCCTTCGACTGGAATATCAAGCAATAAGACACCATACTTTGACAGACCTGAAACCATCGTTCAATCAAAAAGCCCTAACCCTAAAACTGGCAGTAGAGGCTTGAAAGCTCAGTGACAGACAGCCTAAACTCAGCTCCAATCCTTAACCCTGACTTGAAAGCGACCTTGAATTTCCAAGTAGACGCCCTGGTCAAAGTTGTACTTGAGCGGGTTGACACATTCCAGCCTGAAGTAGTAATGGTCGTTGTGGTTGGACGTCACGTCCTCAAGGATGGTGCTGCAGTCCTTTTCCTGACAATTACACAAAAGCGTCTCAGAAAGTGACATTGATTGTAGGCTCCAAACATGAAAATATCCCAATGCCGATTCCACCCGAATTATTTCCTCCTGTATTTGAAAGGAAATATTTGTAAACGTTTTAAAAACATTGCTATTGTGATTTAACAAGTATCTTTTTTTGTTGTTGCCCTAACTAGTTGTAGCCCCAGGTGTCATGGGCCCCGCAGTAGAGAATGATATATATATATATATATATATATATATTTTTTTAAAATGGTTTCAACATTTCTTCGTACTTGTAAATTCCCGGTGAGGTGTCCCTGGAGGTAGCGCAGGGAGGCGCTCTCCTCCCTCGTGAGCCTGGTGTCGAACACGTAGGTCCCCCTGTTGGAGCCCCGCCTCCAAATGACGGCGCAAGTGCGGTCCAAATACCGATGATAATCTTCAGGTATCGTCAATCTGCAGGGAATTCGAACGCATGAACCACTCACGCCCTGCACGGACGACGGTAACATAGTGGCCCATTCCTGGCACAGGATGCCTGAAACCCAAATGAGAATCATTCAAATCATCAGCATTCAAATCATTGTAACATTGTATGTTGGAATATAGAATGATTCTTTTCTTTAAGACTGTCCCAGATAGGTAGATAAAGAAAAAATAGGTGGTGATGGTGGAGAAGGAAAATGAGCTGATAGAAATGACATTGTACAGTCATGTCATCATAACGTATTGATACTATTTCTGAATGAAGAAAAAAAAAAAACATCACCATTTTATCTCGAAAGTACTTTTCAGAGAAATCATTTTGTTGTAGCGTGTCATGTTTTCAATAACAATATTTTTATACAGTCATTCATTGTAGTATGACTGGATTTGAAAGTTTAGGAGTAATAAAAACATAACAAAGCTCTGAAACAACATCCATCTATCCATCCATTTCGAAGAACAAATGACTCACCTTCAAGCAGAACGCAAAGTAGAAAAATCTTTACAATGACGTGTGCCATTTTAGTTTTCTTCTCCTTGGTGACACAAAATCCAAAGTCTGGTTGGTAGCAATTTTTTGAAATCAGATCAAGTTTAAAGCAAACATTTATTTCACACCTTAGAGCGGACGGCAAGCCTTGGGCGAGGACGCCTTTAAATTCAACTGCTAGTGGTCCATCAGTGCTGTCACAATATGTTAGTGTGTTTCAATACACCGGCAGTTAACTTTGAGGAAGCTGGACTCCCCCCCGCCGCCGCCGCCCCCACAGAAACACTTGGAACAAAATATAAAGATAAACAATCCACTGTATGCAGAGAAAACGTCATCATCGCTTTAATTCCTTTCAAAAGGAGGTCGTGAGTTCAAATGGGACTTGACTCCTTTAAATGTTGTGCCTAAAGCAGGAGTTGCTTTGAGGTCTGAAAGATTTTGACAGCAGTTTCCAAACATGTTTGGAAGTCACGCAAAAGAGCTGTCGTAACTGCAAAAATTTGAACGGGCACACGGTGTGCTCATAACCCACTTTTGCGGCGAATAGAAAAAGTTTGAACACCCCTGTTTGAATGCTAAATCCCTCCCTCGCCATAAAAATATTGAAAATAAAATAAAAATCTATATTTAAAAAAAAAAAAAAAGCCTAACTATACATGGTCTTTTTTCTCTCCATTCCATTCATGTGTGAACCAAAAAGACAAGAAACACAAAGAGCATTCTTTCTTTCTGTATATAATAGTGTATCAAAAACAGTGTATGACTTGATGTATTTGCAAACCCCACAAGTTGCCACATAATAAGTTACTTTTGTAAAAAGACACAATTGGAGCTCAACCTACTCCATTTTGATTGGCTCGTTCATGTTTGTACTGGTCGGCCGGCCGGCCCCGTAGTGTCGCAGAGCTCTAATGCCTGACTGAGACCTGCGGTGGAAGGCAAAGCACCTGGTGGTAACAGTCTTCCTTCCTTCCTTCCTTCCTTCCTTCCTTCCTTCCTTCCTTCCTTCCTTCCTTCCTTCCTTCCTTCCTCCCTCCTCAATAGCGGCTGTGCTCGTCGGTGGCCGTGACGATAACGTCCATCCAGATCCTCATGGCGACCGCATTGGATGCCACCAGGAAGAAGAGGCGGTCGTACGTCTTGACGCAGAACGTCAGGCTGGGCCGAGGCGACTGCGCGGTTAGATTGCGTTACACAAAAGTCACTTGGATGCTTCTTATCTTATTTCCTTGAGCCATTGATGAAACTTAGGATTGTTTGTGCTCAAACAAAATCATGATAAAGACAATTGTAATAACAAAAAGCTATTTGATCTATTCATGCAAAAAACTATCAAATTGAACGGACGTTTATGCCAGTCAACAAAAAGCACGACATGAGCAAACTCAAGCTTCCTTGTGTACTTTTTGTACTCTGCCAAACTTCGCCCCACCGAGTGGCCATGTTGGCGCATTACAAGCCATCTGTCCTGTACTTCTTTCTTCCTCGCATTCAAATGACCCGGTTTGCATATGACAAAGGTGCGGCGCGGCGCGGCGCGGCGCGGCGACTCACCGAGGCGGCCGTGCGCAGGTGGTCGTAGTAAACCTCCTCCACGGCCTGGAAGTAGATGACGCCCTTCAGCTTCCTCTCGTCGCAATCTGAAACAAAAATCGAGTTGAAGAGAAACCCGAAGGGCCGAGATTCATTCAGCCATCGATTTTGCCTCCGCCGACCCGTGTAGTAGGCCAGCCTCCGGTGGTCGACGTCAAAGAGGAACCACCTCTTCTTCCAAGTCTTGACGCGGCCGCCTCGCTTGGTGAGGAAGCCGGCGCAGCGGCGAGACGTCAGGCGCAGGTCGTTGCAGGCCGACACCCCGTGACCCAAAGACTCCACGTGGGCGCGCAGGTCAAAGTCCGGGGACAGGGACAGAGGCAGCCGCTGAATAGACCCACCGCGCGAGGCAGTCAGTCCAATGGAAATGAAGACGAAGCGTATTGTCTCAAATTGTTGGACTATTACAAACAAATATCATCATGCATCCTGTCTCACCTCAGGAGAGTTCAGTTGAGCTCTGATTTGGTTCTCCTGTGCTTCTGGCCTGTGCGGGCTGTCTGCTTCCGCTGGTTCGGGTCTGGGCGAGTTGAGCTCCCGCTGTCTTCGCTCCTCCTGGGGAAAAACAACAAAACACCATCATGTTGTCAATGTGAGAGGCACCATCTGAGCTTTTGTGCTCCACTCACTCTCTCTTTAAGCAGCTTCTCCCGTTGTGCTTTGGCTTCCCGCAACTTGCGCTCCATCTCCACCAGATCCGTCAGACACGGACTGCCAACAGATGGAGAAAGTTAACATCGAGCCGAGCCGAGCCGAGCCGAGCCGAGCCGAGCGTAACGCTGACCTGGCGGCACGAGAGCTTGCCGTGCTGTCGCAAGGCTCGCGGCCGCTGTCGGCTCGCTGCGCCACCACGTGCCCGTTGTGGGGCGGAGAGGCCAGGGGGGAGGCGTACCCTTCCGGAGGACGCCCGCTGCTCGGGAGCGTTCTCACCAGGCCTGCGAGACAAGGAAGGACATTCGGAGCTTCTTAGCAGAAGAAAGATGTACGTACGTACATTTTTAAAAACAAAAGTCACATTTGGGGCACATTGCTTGAGTTTTTGCGAAATATCCTATCTTTTCAATTTTCCACATTCAAACGGCTCTTTTTGAGTAAGGGGAACGCGCTGACCCCAGACTGGATCTTCTGGTCCGGCCGGGCAGGTCAATCCGGCTTCTGGCTTTCGTGCCCCCTCCTCAACAGACACGCCCACCTTCCATTTGATCGCAACAAACAGAAGACAATGGCTCACCCTGAGCCGAAAGAGGCCGATCCTTTAGTCTGCCGCTGCTGCGGTGCAAACTCCGTCGACGGGGAAGAGTGCCGGCGGCATTCTACCACAAAATAAATGAAGAAATAAGACAAAGCCAAAAGGCCTCAAGTCATTATTTTTGCTATACCTGAGAAGGCTTGTGAACGCTTAAAGGTGACAGCGACATCACGCAGGGGGCAGAGCCGGTGACGTCCGAGCAATTGGCGAGGGACTTCTTCTCTTGGGCGACCTGCGGGGACAACCAACACTTGTTCTGATACCTCTAAAAAACATGTCTAAAGTTCCTTTAAAATATTTTTTAGATGGCGGCATGATACTGATTTTATATCATTTGTATTAAGTTCAAGTGTTCCTGTTTGTGCTTTTCATGCTTGATGGTCTTCTCTGCTTTCATTGCTTTGCTGTCATCTTGTGGCATCTCTACATAGTAACAAGCCTTGTTTTTATGGAGGTGTTAAATATTTACAGATGACTCCCAAAGATTGCTCGTGAAATGACGACAAATGAAATGCGCGCTACGGTTCCCTTGATCACGTCGTCCCGCTCTTCGATACCAACACACACAAAAAGCGCTGTCCTAAAGGTTAGACAACAAAGGCCAAAGCCTGGTCATCCCGCGTCTGACTCGCCTTTGGACTGCTTAAAGCAACCCCATTGCAGTTTGGCTCCCAAACGCACGAGCCACAAGTTGATTGGCGTCTGTCTGCAAACATCTGCTCCGCAGCTGTCCGTCGCTTCCAGCTGGTTTCGGCGCTTACCTCCTGGCCTGGCCTGGCCTGGCCTGGCCTGGCGTCCCGCCGGCCGTCTCTGCCTTTTTCTCGCACGCGCTACTCCCTCCCTCGGCCGGCCGGCCGGCCACATTCTGGTCCCTCCGCCTCTTCCTAATAGACAGGTTCTGCGCTCTCTCTCTCTCTCTCTCTCTCTCTCTTTCTCTCTCTCTCACCCTTCCTCCCTCCCTCCCTCCCTCCCTCCCTCCCTCCCTCCCTCCCTCACTGAATGATTTGACTGTCAAACCACAGTCATTAGAACACAACTATTTGATATTATTATAGATGAAATAAATACTATTTATCAACTCAAGGGGAGGAAAGTGATTGAGTCGACCGGCGGATGGTTTTCTGATATACTATGTTCTTCGAAAAATGTAACGCCTTCAATTATGCCAATAGTGCTGACCATGTGATCGGAGTGCATGAGGTCTCGCTTCTGCTTGGTTAAGGCTTCCAGCTCTCGCTCCTTCTCGCCCTCCATGTCTCTCAGCTGCGTCTCCAGCAGCTGCACTCGCTCCTGGGAAAGAAAGGAAGACAGAAAGAGAGGGGGGAGGAAAAAAAACAACAACGTTTTCCTCGTCGCAGCGGTTAACCTCTTTCTATACGTTCGTGAGTGACGAAGTGTGTTTGGAGATTTGTCTGCCAGGTCACACTGGCTCAGCATCTTTTTTTTTTTTTTCTCCCCCCTGAACAATCCTTCTGTTCATGGCTCAACCTTCACCCCTCTCGTAACAGACGGACGGCAACGCGTGACCCTCATCATGTGACTTGGCGACGGCAAAGAATGTTGAGGGCAAAACATTTAAGGCTCCTGTTTTGGATGCTTCTTCACGTCGGAGCTTCGCAAACTCTTTGGACTCAACTTCCAGTTTTTATTTGAAATATATGACGAGTCGGAACAGGAGAATACCGATACCGATTCTCGTGAAGAGTGTCGATAGCAGCCCCTGATACTTAAAGAAACAAATGTCTGTATCTGCCAGTAGGTGGCACTAAACTGCAGTTGAATCATTAGGTACGTCAGAAAGGTCTATGTGTAAAATGATGTGAAATCGTACCTTTCTTAAGTAGTTCCGGTATCGGTACACGGTATCGTGACGACTCGGTGTGAAACGTTGAACAAGTTTACCTGTGCTGCGCTGACGGCGAGCAGCTGGCAGGAGATGTCCTTCTCCAAGGCGGCTCTTCTCTCTTCATCGCTGCCCTCGTCTTCCTCGACCCCGTCCCCCTCGTCCACGCCGCTTTCCTGCTCCAGAACACGAAACTCCCAGTCCTCGAAGGCCCGCACGGCCGCCTCCATCGCCTCTTTGTCCTGCGGTGACAAAGGTCCAATTAAAGTTTCAAGATGGAGAGGAGAGATGACGAGGATTCAAATGAGGATTCAAATAAGTCGGGTTTGGAGTCACGCTTGCAAACTGGGAATGTTTGGCAGTGGCTGACTGTGACCGTCCTGACAACTCAAGCGTGATTACGGCTTTTCGTGTCACATGTTTAGAGACAGCAAGTGCGCATTGTGCGTGCGTGCGCGTGCATGCGTCTGCAAAGCAATGCGACAAACCCGGTTCTGAAGCCACCTTTTCAAATAAAAACACACGGATGCCTTTTCCACCTCTCAGCTTTGTCACTTTTACAAGCAACAATCCGCACCCTTTGTGTGTGTGTGTGTGTGTGTGTGTTGGCACATCAGTCAGGTTCAACAGGTGCACGGCAACATCAGAGCAGCAGAATGTTTGGAAGGATGCGTTTTTTTGCCTTTCATTTCGAGAAGTTGGGGTTATAAACTGGCCACGGTAATAATAATAATAAACTAAGAAAAAATGTACAAATGAACGAGCAGAGTTCAAAAGGGCACAAGCAGTGTGCGTGCTGGACTCACGTGCTGCAGCTGAAGCGCGAGTCGCTCCCTCTGACTCTCCGGCTGACTCGGGATCAACTCCAGCGTCCCCTGGCACTTCCTCCTCAGCTCCTGAACCCGCAGCCTCTCCTCCTCCAGACGCTGGCGCTCCTGCTTTTGGACCGGCAAAGACGTTGGAGGGCCTGCACCCGGCCCACCCCCAAGATATCCCTTGCGTGCGCCCTGGTTCTTGGTTGATAGCATCTCCTGTTTATGCCAGTGGATCATTAGCGGGTGGCGTCATCTTACTAGCATCCCCAAACACACATGGGCAAAAGTACTAGGACGGGAAGCCGTTACACTAACAGGAAATGGAAATAGGAAGAAATACGCCCGGGGTGGGCGCAAGAACAAAAACTGTTGTATCCAAAATACGCCTTTCGGGAGCTCTGCCGAGAAGTCCAGTCGACACCGGCCGCTGATTTACTCAATGATTAAGAAGTGTGCGTGTGTGTGTGTGTGTGTGTGTGTGTGTGCCCCACTCCCTGTGTCTCTGATTGACTCATCGTCTACCCCCAGATAAGAAGCCAGCGTTACTCTGCGGCCGACGACGGCGTCTTACCGTTTGCCGACTTTGGGCGGCGGCAGGCCTCGTCTGAGCTGGCTCCCGCAGCTCCTGCAGCTCCTGCAGCTTGCGCGTGTGGCCTTGCAGCTGCGTCTTCTCCGTCCGCAGCTCGCCTCGCAGAAGGGCGATCTCCAGCTGCAGCTGGGAGAGAAGACGGCATCTTTAGCAAACGTCCCTGTTTAAGAAGCTTTGGCGCTAAATACTTTTTCAGCCTTCATGGGCACTATACTTCCCATATACGTATCAGTAGCATGATATAACGATACTTTTGTATTTAAATGCTAGCCTACCTCAATCTTGAGCTCTTCCTTCTGTTGGTCAAGTTCTGCGATTCGCTGATGGAGCTTAGAGGGCGACGACACCACCCTGGGCGAGCCCACCTCGATCCTTTTGACGCAAGACTGATGGAGAAACATACAAGTTCATACAGAGGCGTATAAAAAAGACAGATAAAAAAAAAAAAACCCAGCAAGGGAAAGCAGCATTAAGTCGAGTCAAGTTGGTCATCACTCGTTTCGGCTGGCTCACCTTCTCGCTCTCTGTGCTGCTGCTCTCAGTGTCTGACTCCGCCCCCGAGGAGGCGGGGCTACCGGCCGCACGAGTGACCCACAGAGGACGCGGCCCATCGCACCGCTGACTTCGGGGACTCTCCGTGTTGCTTTGAGGCATTGCTAAAATGATATTTCAAATGATACTACGTGAATAAACACCTCATTTTTAAAACTGACATGCATAATCATGACGAAGTAAGAATATTATATGGGTTGTTCTCTGGAAGGATGGGCCAGTAGATCTGAAAAAGACACTTTTTTAAAACCAGGTCAATCTTATAAATAGATGAATCAATCAATCAATCAATCAATCAATCAATAGCAGTTTAGTTGACTATGTTTGGGTTCCGCAAATATTTTGCAAATATCTCACATTTGAGCAGCGTTACGTTATTGAAATACCATTTGTAATCAGCCTGCGAGTAAATGGTTCAGCTGCACGCTCTCTGTGCACACATGTTGCCATTTACTGTTTTGATGTGGTACAACATATGCATTAAGAAAGGCCTCTCACAAAACAACATGTGCACAGCTGGTGGGAAAGTTCTTTTGGACTGGATAGTATTGTCCAAATACGCCCGCCGTGCGCCCTCCATCCCTCCATCCCTCCCTCCCTCCCTCCCTCCCTCCCTCCCTCCGTGCCCGCAGCCCTTATCAGGTTGCAGGATCAATATACGACACCGATGAAGACATGAGGGTACGGCGCTGGCAGAAAGCGGGTCGCGAGGAGCTTCCGACGACCGTGTCGTGGAGAAACATTTCTCACCGGGCGGGGCTGTATTTTTATTCCGGCTCTTTGCCGTCTTCGGCCGCAGAAACCTCACCGGCCGGTTGGGCCGGAAAACCCAGCTGCGCAATTCCAAATTTAACCAGCCGCCAAAATCACAGGAGTCACCCTGCACTCAAACCACAATGGTGTTGACGTACTCGAACGGGACATACGTACGTATTCATTTCACAAGACGTTTGCAGTGGTAGAAAACTCAGTATTTCATATTTGTAGTATTGCAAGTACGCTACTGTACTCTTGCTACTCACAAAAAGATCATTTGATCATGAAACATAAGCAGCAGTCTCTACACATTCGTCGACGGTTGCACTCAAACAAACATCAGCTGACCCCCTACAAAAGTCCAGTCAGATAGCGAGCGACTCATCGCCACCAGTGGAATTTGGGGAGTAAAGTCCACGCGTTGTATCGGTGCGCTAACTCGACAAGGCTTTGGATACAAATTGCTGAGAAAGAAAAGATGAGTCAGTCCAAAAGAGCGGACAAAATGTGAAAATAATGACACTTGATTGTAGGGGAGGCCTGAAGAACATGATAAGGAAGGAATGAATGGACACACACTACCGCACCGACCATGTGTGTGCGTGTGTGTGTGTTACACAAGCAGGATTTGAACCGCACACTGATAGCATGAGCCAGTGCGACACTAATGCTAATTATCGACGGCAGGTCGGCAATAAGCGGCCACGGTGACACACTTACAAACTGCTCAATGAGGCTGCTGCACGTTGAAGAGCGCAAACACGCAACATCAGTCCGCAGATACTCAAGCTACTTTCATTCATGGACCTGGCCTGGCCTGGCCTGGCCTGGCCTGGTGAGTGATGTGGGCGCCAACAGCACTGTCACTTACACAATAGACTATGATGATTCCACTACTGCTACCTTTTTTTTTCCAGGCAAAAAAGTAAACAAAGCCGGTATTCCACCGGGAGGGACAAAGGAGCAGCGTTGGTGGCGTGCGTGCATGCGTGCGGGCGGGCGGGCGGGCGTGAATGCTGATTAAAGCTTGTCACTATGCATTCAAAACAAACAAATGAGCGTGAGTGAGGGAGTGAGGGAGGCACAATGTGGAACAATCCACACAGGCCTGGTGACCTCGCTCTCTGCTCGCTCTCTGCTCGCTCGCAAACCAAAACAACATCTGATTCGAGCACACGCTCACAGTGACGGAGAGGAACAAAAACAAAACAGCAGAAGCGCCAGTAAATACACGAAGGGTGCGCTCGGGTTGTTCAACTCTCGCCTCGTCTCGAACCCGGTCAACCGCTCCTCGGCCGCTGCCAGCGTAAGGTTACTTAAAAGGCTCAAGCTTGTGGTTTTGAAAGGCCCTCGTACAAAGGCCAGAGCGTTAGCGCATCGGCTTCACGGCCAGCTCCGTTGACATCCTTGCTCAACTTTATTTGCTGCCTCAGCACAAACAAGCAAAGCCAAAGCTAAAGCGTTGGGCTGACCTCACGTTGATGGAGATGAAAGGAAAATGTATTTGGCTATTTTGAATCGGTTCAAAACGTTTCACTCTCGGCAGCCGTCAAACGGACCGCGCTGCGGATCTTCCCGTTCCAAATGACAGAAGGCTAACTTTGCTCGAGTCTGTAAATAGCTTCCTCGCTATCGACAAGGAGCGGGACCTGCGTGACAAGTTAAATATACTTGGCGCGGGCCGCAATTACAGCCCGCGGCTTTAAACCGACCAGAATGTGAGAGTTAAACGCTAACCCACGCTACAAGAGTCAATGTTTTAACTGACCAAAGCAAGACACCCAGGAGCCCTCAACAAAGTGGCAGGGCAATTTTCCACTTGTGAGTTTCATCATACGCTCATGAATTACTTCGAGTCACTATTGTGGGCAGAGCATGGCGTCAACGTTTGACAAGCATTTCCAGGATGAGAGAAAGGTTCTGAAATCATTCGTCCCGGAAACAGCTTTTACCAGTTAACGTGAAATTCGGCGGACTGCTCCAGCATATGGGGATCGACAAAGAAGTCTCGAGGACCAAAACGTTGGCTATTTGGATTTAGGCTGCCTTTTTGGTCGGTGGGCAAAGTGGCTATTGCTGACAGATGGATACAATTTCTGTGAACAGTCGGTTGGCGACCAGTCTCACCAAACAGATTCTTTTCAACTTGGGAGGAAGCTTCAGGTCCTTCATTTCACCCTTCCAGCATCATTGAGATGCAATAACAAAGAGAAACAATAACACAAAGCCATGAGTGAGCCGACTTGGCTCGGATGAAAGGCTCAGACACAGACAATAACTTGAGGGCAGACACAAACCAAAGCTCGACGACTTGAACCTCACCTTGAATATGCATGCATGCATGCATGCAGCCACTGTTTGCTCATTGTGGAGATGGAAACATCACAGCAATGTACACTGACGGGGATTTGGTTCGACTTCGTTTGTTTCCAATGACTTTAACGGTCAATTCGTTGATTTCTTGTGCATGACTAAAGCTAAGCACGTCCTCCCTCCATCCCTCCCTTCCTCCCCTTCAACATGTCAACAAGCCACCATTGCTCCACGTTGCAGCTCGCCAACTGCCATGAACACACCATGACTTCAAGAGTCAAATTGTCATGGTTTGAAAAGAATCCAAGCAACCTACCTTCAAGGTATGTTTCACTCCGATGTGGAGAAGTTCATCGTTGCTCCCTCCAACCTGCAAACAAGCAACACTTTGCTTTCACTTTCACGCGCTCGACAACGGACGCGTTTTTTCGCCCTGCCTGCCTGCCTGCCTGCCTGCCTACCTGCCTGCCTGCCTGCCGCGGTTTGATTCAAACAAGAGAAGAGGAGGCACGTCGGCTTACGGTTCGCTCGCTTGATAGTTTTGCAGTCAACAGGTGAGTTTTCGGGACGGCACGGCACTGCACTGCACTGCACTGCACCGAGGAGGCGGAGGCCCGGGGGAGGAGGAGGAGGAGGAGGAGGAGGAGGAGGAGGCGGGGGCTTACCGAGAGTTCGACCAACCGAAAGAGGCAGAGCAGTTCCGAGCAAACTTTTTTTTTCTTTCCTTTTTTTAGTTTCGATCGTATCGTTTAGCGGCTACGTTCTAATATTCTGTCGTTAAATGTGATTTTCTATTGTGGGAGGTGACACCCTTATGTCATTTGGGACAGCCTGCGTTGCCACAATGATGTGAAACCCTTTTCAATTGCTTTATTGCTCCTGTCAAGCGAATAGGTGACAAATGTGAACACGGTGAATCAAAAGTATACCTACCATTGACAATATTGAGTCAGGACGTTTTGCAGAACTGCAAGCATATGAATAAAGTCTTATTTTTGCGTCATTCTCCAAATCAGCTCTTGACTGCGAGGGAGGACTTGAACACCCATCCAGCCAGCCAGCCAGCCACCCTAACCCTTCCTTCCTTCCTTCCTTCCTTCCTTCCTTCCTTCCTTCCTTCCTTCCTTCCTTCCTTCCTTCCTTCCTTCCTTCCTTCCTTCCTTCCTTCCTTCCTTCCTTCCTTCCTTCCTTCCTTCCTTCCTTCCTTCACTCGCCAAAGTCTTGCTGGCATTCGATTGTCCGTCTTCAAACCTCTCTGTGTCTAACTACTGCCCCCGAGCGGATCGGCCTAGCTACTACCAGTAAAGTACTGGACATATTGCAAAGGGGTGACAATGAAGGTGTCAAGGGGGAAATTGTGACCGACCGGCCGCCTTCCTTCATTCAAAAGGCTTGTAGTTTACACCCTCTGGCGGTGGCGCTGGTGTATTGAAATCCCGACCGACCGACCGGCCGCCTTCCTTCATTCAAAAGGCTTGTAGTTTGCACCCTCTGGCGGTGGCGCTGGTGTATTAAAATCCCGACCGACCGACCGGCCGCCTTCCCTCATTCAAAAGGCTTGTAGTTTGTACCCTCTGGCGGTGGCGCTGGTGTATTGAAATCCGATCCGATTTCGACTATCGATATGCTTCCCCTTGAGTTTAGCAGTTGGACGATCTCTGGGATCTTCTCTTTTGGTCTTATGTGACGCTCAAAGATGGAGGGGGGCAATGTTAACTTGACACAACCTGTGCAGGATGTTTCCAAGATCGAAGGATATGACCAAAAATGTATTTTTTGCAAGATTGTTCATCATGAAATGGACACGGAACTTCTCCATTGTGTGAGACTATTTGAATATACCTAGGCTCTAATAGTCGTACGTACTGTACTCGCTAGCGAAACATGTCCATCTAGTCGAGTCACGTACCCTCCCTCCGCCCGTCCGTCCGTCCGTCCGTCCGTCCCTCCCTCCCTCCCTCCGTCCGTCCGTCCGTCCCTCCCTCCCTCCCTCCGTCCGTCCGTCCGTCCGTCCGTCCGTCCCTCCCTCCCTCCCTCCGTCCGTCCCTCCCTCCCTCCCTCCGTCCGTCCGTCCCTCCCTCCCTCCCTCCGTCCGTCCGTCCGTCCGTCCGTCCCTCCGTCCGTCCGTCCGTCCGTCCCTCCCTCCGTCTGTCCGTCCGTCCCTCCCTCCCTCCGTCCGTCCGTCCGTCCGTCCGTCCCTCCCTCCGTCCGTCCCTCCCTCCCTCCGTCCGTCCGTCCCTCCCTCTAGTCGAGTCACGTACCCTCCCTCCCTCCGTCCGTCCCTCCATCCATCCCTCCCTCCCTCCCTCCACATAGTCGTTCCTATTCCCCCCCTCCCTTTATTCAACGGGTTGGCTCCAAACAAAGTCTGCCTCGATTCTGCCCTTATTTAAGAACTGCCTTTCATTTACGAGAAGGCACATTGTGGCCGTCTTGATTCCATACGGTTAATTATTCGTTTGTGCTGCAACACGTACGTTAAGCGAACTTGTCCATTGTTGACTTCAGGATGAGGACATCTCGTGTTTCAGAGACATCAAGCCTGGAGCCCCGCACCATTACCTGGTTGTCCCGACCAAGCATGTCGGAAACTGTAAATCACTCGGCAAACAACACGTGCCCCTGGGTAAAGCCACATTTCGTGAAAGAAGTTTGAATGACCAGTTGCCTGATAACAAATCCTTGTGACAGTAAAACAGATGGTGGAGATAGGGAAGGAAATCCTGCGGAAAAACAACGTGACTGATCTTAGTGATGTCAGGTAAGCAACATAAACGCATCCAATACAATACAGTACATTTTAGGATGCTTGGAGCTTCAAAATCTATACAGGGAAAACACTATTAAAACAGCAGAGTGGGAAACGTTTCATTACACAACTTGTGCTCGCTCTCTCTCTCTCTCTCTCTCTCTCTCTCAAATAAAAAACAAAAACAAATCGTGCAAATGAGACAATGGGACATCATCATATTTGCGTGTGGCCCAAACTCAGAGTTGGTTTGTGGTTCTCAATGAAATTTCCCTTTGCCTGTAGATTTGGCTTCCATTGGCCCCCATTCTGTTCAGTGGCACATCTCCACCTTCACGTGCTGGCTCCCGCCAGCCAGATGAGCTTCATGTCGCGCTTGTTCTACAGACTCAATTCGTACTGGTTCATTACGGTAAGCCGTGCGACTTGTTGAACATTTAAGGATGTGTGCTTGTTTAAGTGCTTCTCTGGCTACGCAAAATGTCCCTTCCATTCCTAAAGCATGCACGCGTTAGTTGAAGACTCTATAAATTGCTCAGAATTATTGTTACGAAATAGCACCTTTGCAAACATTTCAATGGTTTTCAGGTCGAGCAACTGATCGAGCTTCTCAACTCTAAAGGAGAAAGCGGCTGAAAAATGCACCGTCCCACTTTGTGTCCATGTCCGTGTTGAAATTGAGACCACTGATGAGACATTATGCATCTTCTTTATTTGTCCCAAATAAGCTAAGTTGAAGTGATACCAACTCAGGATTTTAGACCACCCTTAAAAACGCCAACCCAGGTAGACCCATCTTTGAGTTGTTTTGCAAAAAGAAACTTAGATCCTCGCTTTATCATGACATACAGGATCAAACAAATGGCCATGACTACCTCAGCTATTTGACATGCTGGGTATTTTGTGACATTGGAAACCAGAGTTGGGGCATCAAGTCGCATCTGCATCAACTATTTAGAAGGCGCCTTTTGTGTGGAAACAAGGAAGTCACTTCAAGTTAAGTATGGTATATTAACGCTTACAAGCAAATTGTCTTGTTCATGTTCACATGGGAAACTTGATTACATTCTCTGTCTGTAAGTTAGTGATGTGGTGATTAATCGTATCAGACGTTGCCCAGCATAAATGAGTAAACGGAACAATTTTCCAGGGAACGCAAAACTCTTAAAAATATCGATTGATTGATTTGTTCTCTGCGGTGGAGTCGTGAAGCTTGAAAATGACTCTTGCACTTGCATTGGTATATCTCATTTCTATAGCATAAGAGTGGACCAAGTTTGTGGCGTATCGTCGCATGCCATCGAAAAGACTACGCCCGAAAAGAAATGTCAATTTCAGCGGTGTCGCCTACTCATTTATGTTGAGCACCGCATGTTAATGGAATGAGATTGCGAAGGAATTGTAAAACGGATGCACTTTAAGAGGCCTTCATATATTCTGAATAAAGACTGTATTCAACTGTATTTCACTGGTCATTCATGACTTTACAATCAGCCCCCACAATCACCAAACAGACTGTCATTTGGTTCTTCTGTATACGTAGGTATTGCGCCAAAGTTGCTATGCTTGCATTTGCCATCAACTACATTTGTTTTGATGAGAACAGACAGCCATTATGAAAACGACCGACACTTTTGCATCATTCTCTCACACCATTCATTTCAGCCAAGTGATGACAACAAGTGTTGCCTTCCAAACCAAAGCATGCTCCTTGACCCCCGTTATGGTCATTGCAACAAAGTAATCACAACGTGGTCATCCTTCCCTTGCCACAGCATCTCCCCCTCAAAGTCAACCAGCTTCTGCTTGCGGGCTCTTAGAAGAATCCCCACCAGTTTGTTGGAGACGGTCACATAATGCTCAAACAGCTTGCCAAATTCGACCGAGATGCCGTGCTTGCGGCCCTGCACCCCAATGTCTTTGATCGCCTCACACAGCTCCCGGACCTCTCTGCTGATGTGCGTACGGGCGTCCTCCCCACGTTGCGCCGTCAGCGAGCCTCGCAGGGGTCTCCCGTAGTCATCGTGACCCCTGTGGGAGACCGCTGCCACGGGCCTGGTGTCATGACTGAAAGGGTTGTGCTTCTGGTGTTCCTGGTGTTTCTCAGACCACTTCTGCCAATTGTCCTTCAAGCCTTTGACGGACACCATGCGCTCGGCGGCTTTGTCGTCCGTAAGGTGACCGGGAGAATCGTTTCCATCCATGGCGGTGCTCGTCAATTTCCACCGATTGCTTTCTTGGAAAAGAAGTGATGATGTTAAAGATAGGGTTTGCACTCTTCCTCCTTATTTGAACAATGAAGCAGTTGACAAAACCCAACGTGTATGTAGAAGTAGTCAGCGTGACGAAACTTACATCTCAGACTGTAAGCATCCTCTTCTCTTGAGCCACAGTGCATAGTAACCACTGGTATTAAAATGAGTTGCTGAGCAGCCAAGGAACTTTGCACACAGTATTGTACAGTATTGCTGAGCAATCCAAAGCAGAAGGCGGGCGATAGACGTTCCTTTCAACCAATGAGTGCTTTGAGATGACCCAACTAGCCAATCATAGCGGAGAGAAGGCGGGACAGACAAGAAAGAGCCTCCCCTGTTGAGCTCAAGCAGATTACAACCTGGAATGAACCAGTCGGTGTTATTGTTGGACTTTTTCAAGTAGAAAACTTTTGACCCACGCTAACTCCGTCAAATGAAATCCCTATACACTCATTTGAATACAATACAACACACAACTAATATGCTAGCTGTTGTATATTTACGTGTGGCATGCACAGTGGGGGGAAAAAAACAATTGACTCGGTGGGTCCTCTCCTCTCCCCAGCTTTGTTTCTAGTCGGGCGTATTTTGAGTGACAACAAACATGGCAGCCCCCGGTCGACGTGCATACCTTCCATACTTATTTCATCTTGCTCAAGACAACTTGGACTTCAGGTTACCGGTAAATTGGTATACGCTGACATGAAGTGCGTCCTGCTGTTTCGATAAGAATGCATATGTGTTCTTTTAGCGGAGCTACAGACGAGATAAAGTCCCAAAGTCCCAATGATCATCGTCACACACACATCTGGGCGTGGTGAATTTTGTCCTCTGCATTTAACCCATCCCCATGTGATATTGATCCATCCCCTGGGGGAGAGGGGAGCAGTGAGCAGCAGCGGTGCCGCGCTCGGGAATCATTTGGTGATCTAACCCCCCAATTCCAACCCTTAATGCTGAGTGCCAAGCAGGGAGGCAATGGGTCCCATTTTTATAGTCTTTGGTATGACCCGGCCGGGGTTCGAACCCACAACCTTCCAGCCTCAGGGCGGACACTCTACTACTAGGCCACTGAGAGACGAGATCAGTCTGTAGTCGTGTGTTTGCTGTCTTCTGCGATCGGTGCGAAGCCCTCGTTTTTGTTATTTAAGTGTGTTAACATTTGCCTACTGTGTATCTGAATACTATAACAATAACCTAGGTTATCCCCATGAAGCAGGATTTAAGGGTAGACGTCGCAGTTCGCAATGTGTTTATAAGTGAGACAACAATGGATGTTTTTTTTCCTTCCTCACAATTTACTTCACTGTCACTAATCATTCGTCTATCACTACTGGTGCAATAATACAGTGCTACTAAAAGGCGTGTGTTATTAGTGTAAAACTATAGATGTATGACTGAATATAATGCCTCCAGGAAATCGAGGCTCTGCTGGCTCTCAGAGGAAAACGTTTCAGTCCTTGGAAAAACTTTAAGGAAAAGGTATCCGTAACAAGAGATTTTCTAACAAGGATGGGTGATAGTGCAAATGATTCCATTTGAAGTTAAATATCAAGTTAACATCATTTGAACTCTTTCCAAGTGTCCTTTCTGGTGTCTGGAGGATTTGACCGAAGATGACGTCTGCTGCGTCATGGCTCGATCTGTTTGTGCAAAGTACGATTTTTTATTCTTGCATTGCTCTGTGCGCTTACACTGATTGCAATGTTTTCACCGTTTGCCATTCCTGAGCTATCTATTTCCTAATGTGTTGTGCATACATGGAGGTCTGCGTTTGAGCTGTGGGGCCATGGAAGAAACCACAATGAGCTCAGAACATCCCTCCTGAACTACCCAGTAGAAAAGATGGTGAGTGACACACACGTTTTGCTGTGTGTCAAATCCACTTTACGCTTCTACTGAAACGTTCCTTTTCCGCTTTACCGTTGCAGTTGCCATTCTTGCGTAAGGACTCAACATACAGAATAAACGTTTACACCTTCAACAAAACCCTGGATTTCACCGAGCGAGTGAAACGAATCGATGTGAGTGTGAATAAGAGTGTGCGTTGAAATCAAACGATTTGCATTTCAATCAACTTGTGCAGCCAGTACAAGATAGCAACAACAACAACAACAACAAAAATACAAGAACAGTGCATGCAGATACACACGGTCATAGACAGTTAAAGATCATTTTGATCTGATCTCCTCGGAGGTGTGGATGGACAGCTTTTAGTTTTGCTTTGCTGTTTTGTGACACTGACAAAAGTCCACGTCTATACAGGCAATGGATTACCTTCCATTTGAGGGTCTTGTTAGTCTAAAGAACCCTCAGCATGTCTTCTGCTTGCTGGAAGATTACGGCACTGACCCAAACAACATCCCTCAGCATCCATATTCCATTTACTTTGGCCGTTGGGTGAGAATCTGGAGGAACGCGCCAAAATAATGTTCATCCGTGGCACTTATTACTGACGAAGCTCCCGTCCCACAGATTGCGGATGGCCAGCGTGAATTGATTCGTTCTCACAGTGTGAAAAAGCGACACTTTATTGGAAACACCAGCATGGATGCAGGTCTCTCCTTCATCATGGCCAACCACGCCAAGGTCAAAGAGCACGATCTGGTCTTTGACCCGTTTGTCGGCACCGGTGAGTTTGTGAGCTACTGTGTTTCTCTCACGCAGTCGCGAAAAATGCCACGAGTCCAGTTTTGAATGAAATTGTGCTCTTGTGGTTTGTTCAAGGAAGCCTTTTGGTTGCTTGTTCCCATTTTGGAGCCTATGTGTGTGGATCCGATATCGATTACAACACTATCCATGGCAAAGGTAATCATGCTTCTATTAGCGGACTGAATTTAGGATCTCATTCAACTGCATCCATCAGCCAGCATGATATGATTTTTTTAAATTTTTTTTGCGCCAGGAAGGTCGAGTCGCAAAGACCAGAAGTGGCGAGGACCGGACGAAAACATCCGAGCCAACCTACGGCAGTACGGAAGCGAGAAATTGTACGTGGATGTGATGGTGTCTGACGCCTCCAAGCCCGTGTGGAGGGAAAACGCGCTCTTCGATGCCATCATTACAGATCGTACGTTGCGCCACCTTCAACCTTTTCAAGTATCCGTAGCTGTAACAGGTAGAAATCGTTTTCACTTTTTTTATTTGGGTGTGTGTCACACGTTTGTCTGGTGCGGTCAGCTCCGTACGGTATACGCGAGTCCACAAGGCGAACAGGCTCCCAGAGGGAAAGTGCAAAAGCTGTGGAGTGCGTGTAAGTCTGTTTCGTCGCCGAGCAGCAAAAGGTGGAGGAAATGATCCGTGCCTAATATTTTCTTCATTCTAGCTACGCTGAGTCGCACGTGCCTGTTTCCCAGTCCTACCACATGAGTCAAATATTAGCTGACATGCTAAACTTCTCCGCACATCGCCTGGTCATGGGAGGGAGGCTGGTCTACTGGCTGCCTGTTTATAGGCCAGAGTGAGTAAACATGATTCTTCTTCTTCAATCGATGAACTATTTTGTATAGTGAGCGTTGAACCGTTGTCAACGGCCGCAGCCACGGTGGACCGGCAATGTCTCCGAGACCGGCGGTGAGAAATGACAAATGAAATGCATTCCTTCTACCGAAGCAAGTCTTGCGTTTCACTCAGTCGAGCGCTCAACTTTCCCTGTGATTGACTACGTACGTACGCACGTACGTACGTACGTACGTACGTACGTAGAGGTTCTCCTCCGCCATTCACTGTGAGGTCATGCAATTACCTACCACGAGGGGGCATCTTTTAAGCAAAAAACAGCATTGCCAACGACTAGATGTTGACATGTTTGCAGATACTGCGAGGAGATGGTTCCCCTCCATCCGTGTCTGCGTCTCATTAGCAACTGTGAACAGATCCTTTCAAGCCACACATCTCGTCGCCTAATCACCATGGAGAAAGTCCGAGAACCAGAGGTACGATATCAAATGGGGCGTGTCCTTTTGTTCCTGGCTTCAGGCAACCTACGTCCGTAGGTCACCTTTGTGTGTCTTTCCAAAGGAGCTGGACAGCCTGGCTCATGTGTCGGACTCTTGCTTCAGCGCCTACCAGGGACACAACGCCTTCCGAGAGAAGTACTTCAGTGGACTCAACAAGAGGCTTAATAAAGAGAACAAATCCGATTGAATTGTTCAAACTCAGTAAGGCTGATATTGACTGTTGGCGGGATCCAACCCAAAAGAAACATAAGCCAAGCCATTCAGTTTACCTGTTTGAAAGATGTTTTGCTTTGATTGACACCATTCCAGACCTATCGGATATGAACATGACACAGAGAGCTGTTTTAGCAGTATGCCACAGAAGTAAACGTGTTGTTCAATGAATATGACACATGCAAGTTGTCTGTGTGTGTGTGTGTGTGTGTGTGTGTCTACACCGTGGTGCTTTGCAAAGTGTCCCTCCCATTTAGCCATTGATGCCTGTAATGTGTCTGTCCCCTGTTTTTGCAGAATTTTCTGTTGATTGTTTTATTCCATGGCCTGCATTTGCGGTTCAATAAAACATGTTTCAATACTTTTTGCAAAACATGCTGCTCTTTAGCAAGTAGCCTGTGTGAGCCATTTTTGTCCTTTTGCTTTATTTTTGGATTGTTGTCATTTACCCCCGTGCCACCCAACAGAAGTCCAAGCGCAAGGCACACCGTGTCCTAACGAACGCTGTGTTTATCTGTCCGCCTCGGCCAGCGAGCGACGACAGAGTCACTTCATTAGGCCAAAAACTTTCTTCATTTTGGATTGTTGTTCCCGGCGTTTGTTTGGAAATTGCAGATGTGACGAGGGCAAAGGTTTGGGGGTTGCCAAAGATTGGCTGATGGAAATCTGAAGCGACACCGGCGTCAAGATGATGGCCGGCCGACCAATGCTCCATCGGTGTAGGCTTTGATCAGCCCTGCTCTGAAAACTGTTCTTGAGTCTCGATTCCATCGAAGGGAAACGATCGGAACGTGAATGCAAGTGCCGCTAGATGTCAGAGTGGAGGAAAAGGAAGCCTTCAAGCGATTTTGTATATGCATGCTGTCCGTCCGTGGTCCAGGCTCCAGAGCGTTCAGAACATTTGTAATCAGTGCTGTGCAGCTTGTAAACAAACAGTTGAGAGGCCCCGCTTTTGAAGTGATAGAGAGAGCTGCACTTGAGCCAGAGCGGAGCAGAGCAGAGCAGAGCAGAGCAGAGCAGAGCAGAGTACGCAACATCCCCTCTCGCAAAGAAGGTTGTTAGCCCGGAAGAGAAGAGAAGGGTTAGGGTTACTGAACGTCTTGTCAGCCAACTTCCTTTTCTTTCTTTCTTTCTTTCTTTCATTCATCTGGTCAGTGCTTTCTTTCCCTCAATGGCCAATTGTGACTCTTATGTCAGCATGTGTGCGTGCGTGCGTGTTATGGCAGGAAGCTACGACAGCCAGCACTCATGCTTTTGTTTAAATAAGCCCATCCATTTTCCATCCACTGGTTTGCTACTGTCAGGAGAAAGAACACGTGGTCAATTTGCATGCGTAGCGGCGCATGGTGCATGTGCTCACTGCTCATTACTCAGTGCTGTTCTTTATCAAACGAAACCATGGAGCCCAACTATGACGACAAAATGGCTAATAGTGGCAATGGAATCATAAGCGACCAATGTCTGTGGTTTGGCCACCAGATTTCAAACACAAATGAGAAGATTTGGTTCTCTTACAGTTTTGTACGCAAGGCAGGAGTGATCTGCACACTTGAAAATGTCTGCTCATATTGCTGAGAAGTCAAGCAGATGCAGGGTGACACATGGAGAAGGACGGAATCATCCCAATGTGACGGGGATGCTTGAGATTTCAAAAATGTTATGTTCATGTTTTGAGGTCAACTGCTGAAAAGAGAAATGACTGACTGGAATTACAAGCATTTTCTTCAAGATGTCTCCGCTCTGTGAGCTAGAGGCTGTCGGGAGGTATCTTAACCATCCATCCCTCCCTCCCTCCCTCCCTCCCTCCCAACCCTCCATCCCTCCCAACCCTCCATCCATCCCTCCCTCCCTCCCTCCCTCCCTCCCTCCCTCCCTCCATCCATCCATCCATCCATCCATCCATCCATCCATCCATCCATCCATCCATCCTCTGTACAGCTTATAAATCATCATATGAAATATGGCACAAGTATTCGAATATCTGGCACATATAGTCGAGAACAGAATCCAACAAGCTTCACTGTTTTGAAAAGATAGAGAATACACATCTGAGAACATGCCAGTGCGAGAGGTGATGGCTCACAAGCCGTGTTGTAATTCATCTTAAAAGAGTTGATAGGGGTTGAAGCATTTCCCTAGCATGGTTCATAGAAGCGTTTTGATTTGCTTGAACTTATGCGGCCTCTTCCGGAAGTTTTCAGGGTCCTGGAGGGACCATAGATTTTGGGTTCTCGTCGGCAGAGCGACTGACGGAAGTGCCCCCGGTCTTCGGTCATGACCTCTTTGGGGCCTCAAGGAAGCGTCGAGAGAGGGGAACACCTACGTATTTGACACATCGTGCCATGCAAATCATTTGCGGCTTAGTCACAGCTACGCCATACCACTGCCCCACCCACCTACGTCTATGTTGGGCTTGCGTCCAATTTGAGAAAGATGAGCCGTGTCCAATATTGCGCAGTCCAGCGCTAATCCGCATCACTTCATTTCCAGCGCAAAAATGAGAGACTGCAGGTAGTGTCTTGATTCAAAAGCCACGTGTGTGTGTGTGTGTGTGTGTGTGTGTGTGCGTGTGCGTGCGTGTGTGTGCGCGTGTGTCAAAGGTGCGATCGTGCTCGTCTCGACAGGTCGCTTGCCTTGCTCATCTTGCAGTTGCAATGCTTTTGCTTGAGAACCAGCCAGATGGTGCGTCACAGACACCGGCCACGCTGTATAACTACTATGACTGCTGCAAAAGTGTCATCTGCCGTCCTTCAACATCAATCATTTTGGGAACGTTCCAGAAATGAAAGATGGGTGGCTTCTTCCTTCATGTAATTTATTGCAATCCACCCACACCTTCATTTGTTGTCTTTGCAGAGGGCACTGAATGTGCACAGGTCGAGGTTCTGCTTATTAGACTCAAATATACTGGCCACATGTGCGCAATGTAAACTGAATGTATGGTATGTACGTATGTACGCATGCATGCGTGCGCTTGAATTCAGCTAAAGCCTTTGCAGTTCTGCTGGGACGTCACGGCATCCCTTCCTTGCAGCTTGGATTCATGCAAATAAAGATGGCCGCTTTATTCGTAGCAAGTTCAAGACATGACCGATAGATGATGATCCAAGGTTTGACTGATTCGATCGGTCCACTTCCCTGTTCTTTAGCTGCTGAGCGGAAGGAAGCCTAGCCCTTGACATAAAGTACACTCTGGACTGATGGCCAACCAGTTAAAGGGCAGCAACACATTGATGGACTTCAATAAACCGAACTAACATGCGTGTTTTGGGAATGTGCGAGGAAGCCAACAGAACATACCTGGAGAAAACCCACAAAAGCAAGCAAGCAAGCAAAGGGGAGGACATGCAGAGTCAAGATGACTCCCATCTGCATGTAGTTTTCCGCTTGAAGTTAGTGCTGAATAAAAAACGCTTAAATGGAATGGTAGCAGCTGCTAAGTTGATGACCCAATAACTGAAGCAATAACAGTGCCCAGCTGATGTCTAGAACTGCTGCTTCCAAAGCTCAGCAGATTTGGCCAGCTTTTCTCAAGACTGCAGTTCAGTGAGTGATGCATTCAATCCAAATACTATTTGCTCAAAGTATCGTTCACTTTCTCTTACTCGGAAGCAGGTCAAAGTAGACACCCCATCAGTCAGATGAAGTATCTGACTTCAAAGTAGCACGCCCGGCCCCGTACGGCCCGGCGCGGCGCGGCGCGGCGCGGCGCGGCACGCCAACCAAAAGCTGACAAGAGCGACTTTCTAGCTGGCCTAGCACCTCTGGAGCCCCTGAAAGCCCGCTCTGGCTTCTGCCATGAAGCACCTGGCCAACCCCAAGTGTCTTGCTAACAAGCTTTGACAGCTTTGCTTCATGCAAGTCCAGAAGAGGAAAACGCTCAAAGATGGGCCTAAAGAGTTGGCAGGTCATTACTGATATCTCCACAGGATGCCCACAGATGAGTAATGGCCAAAGCTAAGCAGGAATAGCTAAGCCTTCTGCATTCAGGAAGGAGATGTCCATGCTATATTCCTTGGAAGTTTATGACATACAGATGTAGCGCCAGAGATGGACACTGGATGTCAGGGGAAGGTCAGAGAGACCAAGTTGTTTCAAGACATTCGGAGAAGTCTAGCACAAAAGATCAAGCGGGTTCAAAATACGTCTGATTGCAATCCTGACCAACTTGGTCATTGACAAGACCCATGATGGTTTCCACCTGACTTTGTAAGGGTAGGAAATGTGTGCCCATTCTCGACGCGCGTGTGTGTGTGTGTGCGTTTTGGCTTTGATCTGCCTCCCGTCCTTCTCCAGTTGAAAGGGAAATGTGAGAAGTCACTATCCACAATGGTGCTCTCACCTCTCAGCTTTGATGATAGGACACACTAAGTCGTCCAAATTGCGGCTGGCCGGCCGGCCGGCCGTCTCTGTCACCGACCCACCCACACACACACACAATGCTGGATGGATGGGTGTCATGTAAAGGTGAAGGACATCTTTTACACTCATCATCAGTCATTAGAGAACAACTCTAGCCTAACAACTCTAACCAAAGGAGACATGGAAGGGGAAAGAAAAAAAAAATCCTTTTGTGCTCTCACATATCATGGATGCACTTGTACCTTCCAATAGTAAAATAGATCACTTCCTGTCATCGAAGGAAATGGAGCTGGCCGATCAAACGCAGCTTGGACCAGGGTTTATTGGAGAACTCAAAAAACAGACTATAAGAAGCTCCACGAGCGACGAGAAGAACGGAACAAAAAGACAAGATTAAGACAAGATCAAGACAAGATCAAGTCAAGATAAAGACAACATCAAGACAAGATCAAGTCAAGATAGAGACAAGATCAAGACAAGAACGACGACGACGACGACTAGAGCCGAGAAGAATCCGACAGGGGTGTGACGCGCAGACAGGCACGACTGAAATACGCGACAGGTAACGAGAGAGAGGCAGGTGAATGTGATTAGTACATAGATTGAGAGGAGACACAGGCAGGGAGGGGAGGGGAGGGGAGGGGAGGGGAGGGGAGGGGAGGGGAGGGGCGAGCACACCAAACTGACACTGACAGAACGAATGACAACCTACCCAAAACGGGCGAGTCGTGACACTTCCTGGTGCTGGCCAGTTAGCTTAGTCTCCCATCGTGCCATCGACATCCTTAACCTCATCGATGTGAACGCGCCTCTTTTATTACAAAAAGATCCATTTGAAAGTGCAATGCAAGTAGAAGGCATTGACGGATCATCTCACGAATGGCAATCGAGGAAAGGTTAACTGCAGGTCAAATGGGTTTGCCCACTGGAGGGAGTGAAAGGGCTGTTTCTCCTCAGTCGCTGGCTCACCTAGGTATCATTTAAGGAGACGCACAGTCAGTGTGTTATACATTTCATGAGCAAATAATCATGGTATCAAAGTACTGCCGTCAGTGTCATCCATTCCTGTATGCAGCCACATGTGTGGAGTTGTTCACTCGATCCGTGTGTGTGTGTGTGTGTGTGTGTGTGTGTGTGTGTGTGTGCGTGTGTGTGTGTGTTTGTGTGTTCTCCCCACCCCATCCCATCCCATGCCATGCCATGCCATCCCATCCCATCCCATCCCATCCCATGCCAGCCCACCCCTCAAAGCAAAAAGCCAGTGTTTAAGCAAGCCAAGTCATCCCATCGTCAAAGCAAAGAGTCGCTGACAGCTCCTGTTCACTCGTGGCTTCAATGGCCCTGGTCTTCAGCGCAACCCCTCAGCCTAACCCAAGTGAAACAGAATAGCTGCTGCACCTGAGGAGAGAGGGCATCCAAGCTCAGGGACTATTCAAGTCCAGCATATCGTTCCAAATCCACACCACAACAAAAAGCTTGGATATCAAGCTTACTCGTGTTGCAATATTGAGCAAAAGACCTGGTGGCTAAGCCATGTCCGCTATAATGGTGATTACAATCCAATTTCAAACTCCACTTGATGCATATTTGCGGCAAAGTTGCATTCTTGCTGATTCCAGCCTCACTTCCTTTTTGACCTCATGTTGTTGTTGCTGTTTTTTAAAGGCGCTATACGTAATGACTGGTCGTTTCGTACTTTTCCTTTGCTGCTGCTGCTGCTGCTGCTGCTGCTGCTGCTGCTGCCACCATCAATTTGCCTCTTGAAACTAAAGCATTTGTCAATTTTTCTGTCTCTTGAGACTCGCATTCCAAGTCCATCCTCCTTGGAAGTGGGTGAAGTTGTGCCAGAAACGTTTGCCCTGATGCTTTCCATTCCCAAGTCTGTTTTGTATTTCCTCCAGCTCCACACTCATCATGAAGTCACTGCTAAAGTATCTGCCGTGTACAAAGCAGCCATTTCAAACAAGAATCAGGAGGAGGGAGGGAACATGCATCAAAGAGGCATTTTTGACATACCCATTTGATATTATCCTGCATAAATACCAATTTGTTTCCTCTTTTTTTCCCAATGCAACACAAGAGGCATTTAGTGATTCCAGATCGGATTTTTTCTGGCTGCCTCTTGTGGTTGATGCGCCAGCCAAGCGGAGCGCGGCGCAACGCGGCGCAGCGCGGCACAGCGCGGCACAGCGCAGCTCAGCGCAGCACAGCACAGCACAGAACAGGCACAGGCACAGGCACAGGCGTCCCCGTTGTAATGTCCCTACTATGTCTGCAGCTACTATCACCAACAGACTGTGGCTGCGTCCAGTGGAGTCACCACAAATAATGCTCAGCTGATGCTATTGTCCGCTTCAGCCTAAATGTCTGCTTCACAAGGCAAGTGAAAGGGCTTCACATGCATCACCTGCTTGCTCCTCTTCCAAATGTGTTTGTGTGCCAGCCATGACAGGCAAATCAGACAAGCAAAAGCCATTGTTTAGCCTCAACCAGTGGATTACAAGTTTCATTCCATCAAAGAAAAGTGTCTGAGGACCCTCGTTGAAACTTTCTTTCGGGACATGGCGACGTTGCTTGGCCACCTTTGAGTGTTGTTGACAAGATGCACTTTGTGTGACGACTGGAAGCAAACAGCTGCCGTTGGTCAAATGATGGCAGCAGGCAACCAGGGGATGGATGGATGGATGGATGGATGGATGGATGGCTGGCTGGCTGGCTGGCTGGCTGGCTGGCTGGCTGGCTGGCTGGCTGGCTGGCTGGCTGGCTGGCTGGACTTTGCTATCTCTGTTGCATGTCAAGATACCACATAGCACATTTGCTTCATCTCGGCATTGCTGGATAAAATGTCGTATAACGCTCTGGCTACGCTCAACTGGTAACACGTGAAGAGAGCTTGGGAAGCGGATGTGCGCCGGCCGATTGCAGCCTTTTACGGGCCACGCGCGCCGGCAGCAAATGCTGCTGCTGCTGCTGCTGCCGCTGTCCTTATTGCTTGATCTTAACCTGGAGGCTGACAGGAGATGTACGGAAATGGCCAACTTAGAGAACAACAAGTTGTTGAATGAAATTGACAAACATAGTTTGCAAAGTGTCAAGCTCACTTTTTAACATGATGAATGCATCAAACTAGGAAAAACTGGATCCTGATGACAAGACAGGCCCACTTTTGACCCCAAGCCTGGATCCATTTTGTTTGCTGCTCATTATCACCTTAGTCACTTAAAAGTTGAATCTGGCCAGCAGCCTACCCATTTGTAGTTTGGGCACACAAAAAAAACAAAGAACAAACTTGTTGTACTTACTGAACATTCACACGAACAACAGATGACATTTACACAAAAGTACACTGTTATCTCGAAATAATTGTAGGCTGTCGAATGTCCTCAATCATTTCATGAGCATCACTTTCTTTGCCTTACTAGGACACGTTGTCATGTGAAAATATCTTAGCAAGCAATCAAATTCCTGTTCAGCCTCTTCTTTTATCAATGGATCTTTGAGTCAGGACTCTTGCGTGTGTGAGCGCACGTGTGCGAGTGTGTGCGAGTGTGTGTGTCTGCATGTGTGTTTGTTGTGCGAATGTGTGTCTACGGATGCGTTAGCTGGTGTCATAACTCTGTCCGGGACAGTTTTATAAAGTGTGGTGCAAGCGGTGAAGCGGCACTAAATCACTTTTATTTGCTCTGTGTGAGGGTCAGCTCTCTTGACACCCTTGGCTGGGCCCGGGCCCGGGCCTGGACCTGGAACGGACCTGGACGCACCAGGAATGGACCGGCTGCCTTTTGCTATTGCAGCTGTGTTGTTCGAGACGTGTAGTTAAGGGAGATTTATTCTTGGTCAGACACGGTTCACCTGAGGAAAAAAGAACAGTTGCCATTTCTTTTTGCAATGCTTAGTTTAGTTTGGATGGTGCGCAACATGGTACTGCTCTTGGTGCCAGCGCAAATGCTTGCTTATTTTTTTCTCCACTTTTGCTTTCACTTTGTCTCTGTTCTCTCCAACTTACTTGCATAAAATGTGTCTGCTCCCTCCCTCCCTCGCTTGCAATGCCAAGCAAAACGTACCTACTACTTTGGGGAGAATAAAGAGAAAGCGGAGCTCCCAAACTGTCAGCGCACGCATGCAACTTGATGGCAGACAATCCGACGAGACTTGTGGAAAGATTCAAGGCGTCAAGTACGAATGTGTGTTTATTCGCCGCACGGGAGAAAACAAAACCAAAAAAACAAAGCGAAAATTGAGGGGTAAAAAACTCAACCTTGTTGAGTTGGAGGAAAAGTACAAATTGCTCCATTTTTGTGTGCCTAACGTAGTTGGAAGCGCAACGCTTTCTGTTTTTGTCTTGACACGGCCAAACATGATAAATGGGGGGGGGGCGACGGACGGACGGACGGATGTGTGCTATAGCTATTCCTAGTGGCTGATCAATAATTTGCCATTTTTCTAAATCAATCCTGTCTTTGAGGACATCCTGCACTCCTGTCGAAAAAGATGAAACGTCACCACACCAAAATGCTGCACGTTCACACTCCAAAAGGTTGGCTCCATTTATTCCGCTTGAACGCAAATATGCCAGCCATTATAGGGAGGGTGTTAAAACTGGCAAGCGCATGATGGCAACTTTTCCCGCTTAATGGTCTATGAACAGTCTTTGATCGCCTTTCAGAGGCTCTAGCCGCCGCCTCCGCCACCACCACCACCACCGCCGCAAAGCAGAAAGTGGAAAAATGTGTTAAGGCCGAGCCGTAAATGACTTGACAACTCTCCGAAAGAGCAGTTATCGACTCGACGCTTTTGAAATGCAGTAGCTGGCTCGATCGCTCACGACATGAAGGAATGCAAACGGGGCCAAAAAAGAACATCGTGTAAATCAAGTTCTTTTGGAGCCATTCTGTAGATGTTCATTTTACAACCATCGCTGTTTGTTAACTTGCATTACTACATAGGAAAGAGTCCGAGCAGCTGCTGCCAACCGAGCTGCCGCTATCGCAAACCAAGCCGGCAAACTACACTTCCAGAAGCTTTCCTTGTAATCAATAAATGGCCTTTCTTCAAAGCAGAGAAGAGCGGAGAGCAAAGGGATACGGATGGCCGTTCTCCGCTCAGGGCTTCCGACACAGCCAGCGACCATCCCAATCTTGGAAACCACCAAAGAAGCATCATTCCGTGAACATTGTTCAGGGAGTTCAGGGCAAGACATCGATGTGCCCATTGATTGTGAAATCAAATTGCAACCATTGAGTGGTGAAATGTTCCATCTACAGTACAGTATGCTTTTCACAAAGTGGCCTAGCTTCATTCTGTGATCACAAGAAGCACATTATTAGTGTCGGTGGAGCCAACCATAATGTAAAGCACAAGTGTTTCCAGGCTCGATGGTCTTTCCTCCTCCTCCTCCACCGAAGCAGAAGACTGCACGCTCTTTCAAGTCCTCAATCACGAGTGAGGGAATCGAACGTGGGCTTTTTTTTTATGCTCACTTGGCATCACAGTAGTACAGTGTGCTACTGCTATGGAAAGCCAGGCTAGATGGAGTACACACACACACACACACACGCACACGCACACGCACACGCACGCACACACACACACACGCACACACACACACACACGCACACACATGAACACAGCGTCAGGTGCTTGGACAATCCACTACATTTTGGTGCAGAAAATCAACGGCCTTCAGATAGATGAGAGAAATAGCTGAAGGGAATTGATTAGATCTGCTTCTAATGTGGTTCCTGTGGCTTTTGTTCTCACTCTCTATGTAGAACATGTGGCTTACTGGAACTTGGCATCTTCTCTGCTTTCCACACTGACATGTATCACATGTACAAGCAGTCTAGAAGCTGAACATGCACAGAGCTGAGCGGAGCTGACCCAAAGCACTTTCAGCCACTTAAGCAATACAGCCAAAATGAACATTTGGAGCATTCCAAATCTCAAGATTTAACATCACGTACATGTTTGACTTGTCAAGTTGACATGCACTTTTGCATCTACGATTGCTATGCATAGCCAGGATGGTGGCTAGCTGGCTGGCTGGCCTGCTGGCTGGCCTGCCGGCTGGCTGGCCTGCTGGCTGGCCTGCCGGCTGGCTGGCCTGCTGGCTGGCCTGCTGGCTGGCTGGCCTGCTGGCTGGCTGGCCTGCTGGCCGGCCTACTGGCTGGCTGGCATGGCGTCCAATTGCTGCCAGCAAAGAATTTCTACAAGCATAATCACGTTGGCCCCTAAAGAAATATACTTTTGAATTAATTGTGGGGCGAGCGCTGAGGAATCTGAGCCTCACAAGAACTTCAACCCTCTGGCATTTTTTTCACTTCAATGTCATCAGCAAGCCTTGCACAGTTGGCAATCGATTGGAGATTGGACTGCTTCGAGCCATTCGAACCATTTTTTTCCCCTTTGAGACAAGAAAAGTACAGGCTGACGAACGTCTAGCGAGCGTTTGGAAAACATTTATGACCTTGAAGCAACCCTGACAAGAATGCAACACTTGCTACCAGCGGGCTTGGCACCCAAAAATGCAAAAGAGCTCGCTTCTTTTCTTTTCATCAACGTGTCCCTCTTTAGCGGCTCAGGGTTGAACTCCGACAACATCCCTCGCCATCCCCATCAAGTCAGCGCCAACGTAGCCAACGAACGCTCTTCACCAAAGAAATGACCTTTTATTTCTTGAAGCAGATTGTTATCGCTCATGCCAGACTGAGCTGGGCTTTGGAGCAGCTGCTGCTGGTGAAATATCCCAAAGCCCTGGGATGACCCCCCATTACAAAAACGAACTATTAATAGCTTCAAATTGCACCCAAATGGCTATCACGCAGGCACACCGGGAAAGCTGTTTGTTTTTTTCTTTCCATCCAAATCATTAGCAGTCCTTGGACGCGCTTCAGACATTTTCCCTCGCAAAGTGTTGAAATGTGGAAAGTGTGCAAGTGCAAGTAAATCTCCACCACATCTTTTTTTGAAGCTCAATTTGACATCTGGCACATGCAGGCTGATTTCTGTGTGCGCAGGTGTCCAGAGAACTTTGGAGAAAGCCCTCTGGGGCAAGGTGGCGGGTGTACTAGTAAGCACGTACGCCTCGCAGTTCAGAGGTGCACCGCTCCGTTCCGTTCCGTTCCGTTCCGTCGCTCGCCCATGTAAAGAGCCCGCCTTCCGAGAGGCTGGATGCCAGCTGAATTGTTTGTTGGAATTGGCAAGGTTTCATTTGACTTACGGTTTGCCACCTCCCTACCTCCGTGGCCTATCCGAAAAGGAGGCGCCAGCCACGCTCAGCTGAAGGCTCGGCCTCCTCGCCGCACGTCCGCTGCTCTCCATCTTTCCACTATCATTCGAATGCAATTGTATATGGGGATGCTATTGTTAATGTCGTTTATTCTGCCCCAAAACTCTATCGGATTCACACGACCCGAGAGTGAGGCTTCTGTTGTTACCTGGAGTCTCTTGACCAGTAGAGGGCAGTATCGTTGAGACTAGAGTGACAGCTCCCCTTGAAAGGCACAAATCACCCTCTCTCTCTCTCTCTCGTTTCAGGAGGGTTAAAAGAGTTGCTTTCAGGGAAGACATATATTTGTCTCGAACAAATGATGTGTCTTGTAAGTGCTCCGAGAGACTGCAGGGGAGGTGGCAGTAAATCATGAGCCAGCCGCTGGAATTCATAATTGTGCTTGAGAGCATCACCATTCATCTGCGTGAGCTTCACTTTCTGCCTGAGATACAGCTCTTCAATGCAAGGAGCTGAAAAAGAGACAAATTGGCACAAGCCTGAGCAGCTGGGTGAAACTAACCAGACTTGGCACTGTGGCTCACCAAAGAAATGGATCAAAACAACAACTCCACCACATACGGTTGAACTGCTCGCCTTTTGGAAGCCTTTACTCTGCGTGGAAGTTTTGGCAAGAGCACAACAATATCAGTCGGTCGGTCAGTCTACTTGATGAACCCCGAGCTTGCCGCTAAAACATGATCCTTTAGCCTTAGGGAGCAAAACCAGACACTGGCACAAGTAGTGTGAGGTCAAAGAATCCTTTTACAAAGCAAATGAATAGGACCTCATGGAAGTCAACATATCAATACAAAGCTGTCTTCGGTGCACGATTCTGTCGGATGCAGCTCACTCACATGGTTTTGTTCAATGAGCTTCCCATGAGTTAAGACAATGTGAGTCTCTTCTTCAAGTCAAGATTTTGATATTTATTTCAAAACCAAATGAATGTAAGATGTGAGGCACTGCGGTAGCCTGATTTTGACAACATGTAATCATAACAGAGCGTAATGCAGCGCACATTTGCCGGCCAGCCAGCCAGCCAGCCAGCCAGCCAGCCAGCCAGCCAGCGAGGGCCACGCTTGCATAGTTCTGCTTCTATTGTTTACACAGGCACGGGCAGATCGTCTCGGAATATCGAATGATTGAATGGGCCCTCCCTCGGGGATTGTTTGCAGTGTATCTAGGAATTTCTATCAGAGATGCATGAACGTATTCATTTCTCTCTGCATTTGAGCAGCGAGCGGCTCCACTCCCGGATGATGGCGCTTCTCAGCCTATGTCCAAAGGAGGCACCCTATGGAGGAGATTTCACATATTTGTCAGGAACGCAATGGAAAAGGAGCAGGGCGACCAAGTGCAGCTTGGACTAGGGTTAATTGACAAAAGCAAACTCGGTAAAGTGACATAACTTACTCACAAAACCAACACCGGGACGTGAAACAAAAAGACCTGAAGACATGAACACAACCACAACAACGGCCCTACCGGCCGCGGAGTGACACGCAGACAGGACTTAAATACCAGCCAGGTAACGAGAGAGAGCCAGGTGACTGTGATCAGTACATTGATTGTGAGTTGACACAGGAAGGGAGGGGCGAGGACACAGACAGAAACCATGACAACTTACAGATAATCAAACAACCAGGGACGAGTCGTGGCAATATTATGTTGCTGAAATAGATCTCAGCGCATTTCCATCTTTTTGCAAAGTTGCATTTGGCTATGATTCGTCAAGTGAATCCTGGACTTTCTGATCAGCCAAATGTGGCAAAAGGCCATTCTGACAGGGATTGCTCTGTTTTGAGACAATATTCTTTTTGACAATTAAGAATATTCATTATAAAGGCTAGATAAGATGATTACTTATCGGTCACAATTGCAAATCCATTCATTGGAATCCATTTTGCCATCCATATATGACCGTGTTCAATGCATCTTATTCTTGACAGAGAACGATTGTTTTGGCAGGTAATGCTCCAAGAGAAAGACGAGCGCAGAAATCACCGTCACGCCTGATCTAGTTACACGTGCGCAACACAGCGCATGTGTGTGTGTCTGTGTGTAGCTGCTAGTAGTTGTTGGCGCAGTCTGCATGCATGCATGCATGTGTTCAGTCAGGTTAGGAGGTTAGCGTGCGTGTTTATTTGTTTGCTTCGAAGATGCCCGCCCAGCCGGCTTCCTGCCTGCCTGCCTGCCTGCGTGGCTGCCTGCGTGGCTGCCTGCGTGGCTGCCTGCTTGCCCGCCCGCCCGCCCGCCCGCCCGCCTGCCCGCCTGCCCGCCCGCCCTCATCCACTTGTGCTTCATTTAACACATCTGCGTGTTTACACAGCTGGATATGAACTAGGCACATTGCATTATTTTAGCACAGGGCCCATCACGTGTTGTCTCTATGCTCTCTCATCTCTTGGCTCATGCTCCACATTCTACCCCCCCCCACCTGCTTTGGGTCCATCGGTCGTCCTGCACATTTTCTGGCTGGCTGTGTTTTTTCTCCCACAGCGCACAATAAAGCCGCATGGAAGGTCTGCTTCTAATCTCTACATGCTGGGCTCTCCATTTGTTTTGCTTGTCCAGAGAGCCCACAATGCCGTCCGTTTCCATAGGCCAGGACCCACCGAGTGCAGATTTAATTAGATAAAAGCCAATAGTGGAAGGAGCCGGATGATTAAAATTGGACGTGGGGCTTTGGCAACAAAAGCCGGTTGGTCCCGCGGCACCGCGTGGCTCCACAACAACTATGTGTTTCACACTGAGAGGGGCAATGAGAAAGTGGCAAGGACGGGAAGGGAAGGGAGTGGGAATGTGACCGCCGTGACATACTTAACTCTACCCTGGACATCACCAAGGCTCTCCGTGGATTTGCGTTTCCACAACTATGTCTCCTAATCTGCCCACCTACTGGCAGAATGATCAGCGCCAGTCATTTGCACCACAAGTATAAAGTACAGTACAGACTTCAAGTGCTTGTTCACTTTTTTCCAATGAACAGTCCTTCATTTTGGAGTAAAGGTTGCCAAAATCGCCTCAAACATGCATTCATTCACAAAGCCCCAATCATGTCATAGTCCAAAGATCGATTGATTTGTGTGTCTTTCAATGAAGAAGGAGCCAGATGTCTGCAGTAGTTAACTGTCAGACGTGATGAAGCTCACCAGCTCATGTTTTTCTTCAAATGATGAACTTTTACTTCAACTGAACGCTTTTAAACTGCTTGGGAAGACATGGAACACCTGCACTTTATGCACTGTGCTAAAATCCATTCCAACAAAGACAAACGAAATTCCTCACGATTACGACATCAAGGACACTGAAGTGGAGATGGTGACAGTTATATTGCTTTCACTGCCTCCTCCTTTTCTTTTTTTTGAGGATTCTTTATTTCTTTCCACTTTTTTGGGCCTCACTTGATACTGTACTACTTACTATTACTTGGTGATGCAGTGGTGATATTTGATAAGAACAGACATTTTCCTGAGGCGCTAAAGTAACAGCCGTCCGTCCGTGTAGCTCCGATGTGAAAAACAGCAGGTTTGTTTTCAGGCAGACGGACGGAGTTGGCCAGTGCTGCTGTTAGCGATGAAATCAACTCTGCCGTAGACACAGGTCCGGACATGTTTATCTTTGGGCTTTATTAGATGTTGGCCGTGTGAGAGAACCACTTGTTTAAAAACCTCTTTTTAGAGAGAAAGAGCAAGAGAAAGTGGAGCGGGCAGGAAACAAAGATGTCCGTCAGCGGCGCTGCTGCTGCTGCTGCTGCTGCTGCTGCTGCTGCTGCTGCTGCTGCTGCTGCTGCTGCTGCTGCTGCTGCTGCTGCTGCTGCTGCTGCTGCTGCTGCTGCTGCTGCTGCTGCTGCTGCATTTGTGGATTTCATCAAGTCATGGCGAGAAAAAGTCACAATTTTGTTCGGCTGGCATATATGTAGTGCGTGAAGCGCAATTCCTATTGTTGTTTCTTCCTGCTACACAGTCCTACTGTCACAGTCTGGGAATCCGATTTGGGCCCACCCCGAGCAAGTGAGGCAGTGAGGCTTTATTTGGACCTTGTCAGCATTCGGACCCAAAGTGACCTCCACCTGTGTCAACGTCAGAGCTTAGTATACCTCGGTGCTATTTCATGATGACAAACAAGGGACGAAATGGTCTGAGGTCAGAAGATGTCGTACTGCGGCTGAACAAAGACAGAGGTCCGCAGGATGCGCACCCAAGTCTCACCCGTCCATCAAGTGTCCAATGCCATGCGTGATGCCTACTGGGTTTTGTCGAATGTGTTTCTCTGTATTTTCGTGAGCCTTTGATCACTCATGTGTCGTTTTCCAATCACCTGTATGACTTTTTGTCGACAATTTGATTGGTGGCATAAAATGTCCAGATAGGTCAGACAGAAAGAGCATTGACTTTACAATGGCTCTGCCTATTTGCACACACTTGTCTCTCCCCCGGCCGGCCGGCCGGCCGGCCCACCTGTGCACCTTGAAATCAAGGTGCTGATGAGCAGCCCCTATCAGCAAATGCCATCTCGGCCTTGTCATCAGCGCCTTGTATGGTCACAGACGGACGGCTGGGACTTTCAAAGGTTCTTTGCCAGCTGCAGACTCCTCTCGCATTCCTTTGCCCTCCAGATTTTTTTGTTGTTGTTTTTTTTCCTCTTCTCAACTCCAAGTCAAGCTAGCGTGTTTCTAAACGTGCAAAGAAATAGGACGGTATCAGCCCAGCCCAAAGGTCACTGGCACATTGAATACAGCGAGCAGGGCTGATATCCACTCACAGTTTCAAAATACGTACATTCATTCACGTACGATGTCAATGAAAAGACGTCCTGTGCGTCCCTCTCCGCGTTGGCATCAAGAAGAAAAAGCAGAAGAAGAAATGTCCTTTTTTTATAAAGCAGCCCTGAGATCCAAGGCTTTTTTAGACCCACCCGATTGCAGATCCTGGATTTAGCCAAACTATGAATTCACCCGTGATATTTCCAAGACACTGAGAAACCACACTAACGGAGGAAAAGTGTTGCCCAAGGAACACCTAAAATGGGCAGGAAACATGGAAATTCTTGCACCCTAAAATGGCACTTTAATATTGGATGGACTCTTGGCTAAGCCATTGATAGAAATCATTGTTGATCTTCATCACGTTGCATTTCGACACATCCTCATAGCACGGCACATAGTATTACCATTGCGACACGCTGAAAGATATCATGTTACGCTTCGAGCCAATCGAGAAATAGATGGTCATGTTAATGTGCAATTTGGACAGCGATGATCTCAAACGCAAGGCCGAAAGCACATTTTACGGTGATTGGAGAGAGTGGGGCGGAGGGGTGGGGGGTCAGCGAATGCGCTCATCCAATGAGGGCCACACCGTTATGGAGGTTTCGGAGGCCGATGCCGATTTTTGGATGACCAACCGACTGGGTGATTATGATAAAAGCTATAGAATGCCCCATCAATGGAGTTAAACGGGCTTCAACTACACGCAGACTTTCATGATTGGCGGGCCAACTTGGTCCACGGTATAGCAGAAAATGTATTGTTGAAAAATGGACTTTCTTTTTGGGTGACAAGAACAAACGCATTCACACACAAAGGCGAGAGCATCATATTGACATGTTCACCTTGGAGCACAGCGCTTGCGGTTCGGTAGTCTGAAAAGCATCTCAATTAGGATCAAACGTGTTTAGAAATAGGAGATTCGATTTCATAACATGGCCAGTTTGTGCACGAAAACAGGAAAGTCTTGCCAAGACCTGGTGGAAAGTGCCTGGGCCAAATGTGTGGTCACCAAAGCACATTCACAACTTGTGTGTGTGTGTGTGTCACTTTCCCGTCCGTCATCGTGTTCATGTTGCCAAATGTGACCAAGGCTGCTGACTCCTTTGACCTCATTTAACTCAATGATGGAGCAGTTCCTCCCAGTGCAATGTTGCCCTGCCTGAGAAAAAGTCAAATCAAACCTGCAGATTTTTTTTTCTTCTTTCTTTCTTTCTTTCCTTGCAGGAATTTTCGGTAAGACTCTCCCCCGTGGTACGACGTACACACAACACACCATTTTTCATCCTGACGACATATGAAGTGTACAGGAATTTAGTATCATCCTGATGTGCAGCATTTTATTGCAAGTATGTACAAGGGTTCACTGAGATCACTTTTCTTTTTTTTTTTTTTCTGCTCCACAGCTCCCAGAGGCTAGTCTCTAGTCTCAGGCATATTTTGGAGCGTCAAACCCATTTGAAATAGCTGCAGTATAGAAAGTGCAAGGTTTTGTAGGCACTATTGCCACAGTATCTTCCACCACGTGTGGATGTCCCCCCCAGGCAGGCAGGCAGGCAGGCAGGCAGGCAGGCAGGCAGGCAGGCAGGCAGGCAGGCAGGCAGGCAGGCAGGCAGGCAGGCAGGCAGGCAGGCAGGCAGGCAGGCAGGCAGGCAGGCAGGCAGGCAGGCAGGCAGGCAGGCAGGCAGGCAGGCAGGCAGGCAGGCAGGCAGGCAGCGCGGCGTAAACGATGTCAACGTCTTGCTGTTTTGCGCAGCGCAGCCTAATCAGATAGGCGTAAAGGATCTCTCATAGTCAATGTCTTGCTGTTTTGTGGCTGGCTCTGTGGGCCTGCCAGTTGCCGTTGCGCATAGGAAACAGCAGCACATAGTACGTATACAGCATGACGTCTGTTTGACAAGCACCCTGTGTATGTTTTGGGAGGATGTCTGGAGCAGTTGACTAGGCTTGTAAACTTGCGCTGCAGTCATTGAATACACTTAGTGCTGCCCACCTGACACCGCAAAGTAGAGCAGAGCGGAGCCCACCCTCGGAGACCAGCATGTTCGCCCAATATTACTCCGAATGCCTTTTTATGGATGCAGTGTGTGAAACATCTTCTTAAGTGCCTTGAATGTGATCGCTTTCAAATGAGAAAGTAACCACTGCAAACGGATTCAAATGTATTGTTTTTGGAAAGTAAAAAGGTGCCTATGTTATTGAGCTATTTCTTATCTGTTATCAATTTCAAGGGCTAAACCCACAAGACGCACAATGGGTCACAATGACCACAAAAAAAAACGAAAGAACCATCAGCATTTTACTCGGCTTTTCCCCTTCAGGGCTCGACTTTGTGTGCTGCGAGCGTGGCGTCAAAACTGGCTGGCGCATCATCATTTTCATGCCAGGGCAAGTGGAGTTGACCATTCTTGGCAGACTGTGCCGTGCAATGCTGGGGGCCCCAAAGACCTTTTTGTTTTAGCACACCACAACAATTTGCTGGCTGAAAGTAGACGAGACTTTAGACCAGCACAGAGCGCGTCAAAGTTGCGGTGTGCCGTGACAGATATTTGTGGCGGATATCAATAAATACCATGACAACCGTGTGCATAAAAGCCTTGGAATCATTGTCCAAATCACTGAATGGAAATAGTCCTTTGAAGATGGTCATTGTTGCATTTTGAAACTCCTTGTGCTACAGCTCAGCCGCCGAGTGGGGCTGTCTCACACACACACACACACACACACACACCAACAACGATGGGTGCAAGACCGTGTGCGATCTTCAGGTATTTCAAGTACTTCAGCGAGTTCGTTTCTGCTGCTGATGGCATGTCAAAGGCGGTCGATCGATTGCAACGCGCAAACTACATGCGCGCTTGAGAAAGTTGCCATGCTCCATAAAATGATGGAGGGGCAACTTGCAGCGTATCAGCTCCAGCCAACATGGGGAGTCGCTTGTAAATGAGTCCGTAAAGACTTCTCCAAATTCATTAGTTCACACTCACATTGCGTCTCTGCGTGCGTAGCCAGAAAGGCTCGTAAAAAAGCTCTTCCCCAGTAATTGAGGATGGGATCCCCCCCCCCCCCCAGCCCATGACCACCCTCCCTGCCTCCTCCTGTTCAAACAAACACACGGAATGAGAGAGTGGGAGTAAACCATCTCCTAGCACCTGAAGTCAGTGTGTGTGTGTGTGTGTGTGTGTGTGTGTGTGTGTGTGTGCATGTGGCCTGCTAACCATGAATAAACACAGTAAATGGTTTTGAGTGTAAAAAGCTGCAGTTAACCTGCCCTTTCTCACGAGGAGAAAGTAGCGAGAGCAAAACATTGGGGCTGCAAGCGGGAAGCGGCAAACGTCCTACGAGTTCTAACAGTGTCGCTGCGTGTCGAGCAGTTTATCGATTCAAACATGGGAAATGGCTTTGGGAAAAAAGCCATAACAGCGAGCGACACCTCGGTTCGATCGTGTTTACGTGACGCTCGGCCATTCCGAAGAATTGAATGATCTGTGAAGCCGAGCGGCGACACCAAAACGCTCCATCCAATGTTGCCTGTGAAGCAAATGATAGCAGCAGCTGGGCCCATTAGTTTAATGGCCAGCTAGGATTTCAGGGGGATGGACGCTTGACTCTTCTGGCTGAGTGCTTTGCATGTCCTCGGAAATAAAACAAACATTGGGGCAACTTGAATTGGCTGAGAATGAGCTGAACCTGGATTTGATGCCACCAAACAGACAGACAGACAGACAGACAGACAAACAAACAAACAAACAAACTAGAATCATACTGATGTTGTCCCTTTCAAAGGCAACATTTGAACTTCTCAGCACCTACTGAGGTGAAGAAAAAGGGGAATGTATTGTTTTTGTTTCCAAGGGCAGAATCTGATCTGCTAACTTTCTCCCATCTCCCTTGGGAAATGACTAAGTAAGTAAGTTAACAACCTGATTGGCTTTGACCCCTGGACCTCAGTAACATCCCCAGCCGGACAAAGAAAGCTCGATTCCGCATCCGTTCAGTTGCCGTAAGTCGCGTGCGTGGTCCAAACGGTGCTACCTTTTCTTTCAATTGGCAAACAGGCACATACGTACAGTGACTTTCTGTTGCTGCTTTGTCTGTCGTTCAGGCGCCTAAGCGGCTTATTGTCTCACAAAGCCAAATGCGTACCTTCGACCCAATATTGACGCACGTAAACATCGTCAATAGCCTTTGAGACAACGCACCGGCTGGGAAGCGGATTGAATGATGGACGCGGGTTCAAGCGTCAACCCACGTAGCATTTGGCGCACAACGCAAGCACCGGCACTCGCCAGGTGAACTGGCCGTGGATGTTTCGGGATGCCAAACGAGGGCTCTGCCTCCAGCATACAAACACTGCCAACACGCACGCATGACACCGAATATTGCATGTCGGTCCCAAGCGAGCGAAGACAATGGGTGGAGTGCGTGCGTGCGTGCGTGCGTGCGTGCGTGCGTGCGTGCGTGCGTGCGTGCAGCTTCTGATTTACGAGCTGAGAGCAAATTCTATCTCAAACCGACTCGTCCACTTTGACAGCGGTGATTAACGAGAGGGTCACACACTTTCACCCCCAAATGAGCTGTATCTCGCCTCCAAAGGCATACATCGGCACCGCTTTACGTACATGGCGTATAGACGCACACATACTGTAAACTCCAAACAATAATTGGCGAATGAGAAGAAAAAAACCCTCCCCTTAAAGGCGCACATAAACAGAGGTTGACGCACGCTTCTCACTCATTACCCGGCTCTCTCTTACCCCCCTGAGCCAGCGTCGACTGACAGGCGCTCCCCCTGACTTCTCCCTGACACGTCCCCGAAGGTCAAAGGCCACCTCGGTAGTGTGAAGAAAGGTGGTGGGCCTATGGTGCGGGTGGTGGGACCAGGGCAAGAAGTTGTTGAGGGGAGAGGACTGAAAGTGTGTGTGTGTGTGTGGGGGGGGGGCACATTGTTGAAGAATCCTTGCCATAATGATGTTATTTGGGTGCTCCAATGGCCTGCTCAGCAGCTGTTGACAGTAATGATGTAGTGCATGAGCTTGTCTAATGAATGAATCTCACAGCTTTCCTGCATACCAGCTGTTGACTGAGCCAAGCAGGCAGGCAGGCAGGCAGGCAGGCAGGCAGGCAGGCAGGCAGCCAGGCAGCCAGGCAGCCAGGCAGCCAGGCAGCCAGGCAGCCAGGAAGCGGACGATTGATGGCAATTATCGATACCTTTCTTCAACAAACAAAAAAAGCTCCAAACAACATTCTAGGAGCAGAAAGTCATGAACTCTATCACCTAAATCAATGGACTCATTTGTCCAAGACCATTCATCACAAATGTGTCTGTCAAAACAACAATTGCAAGTTTTCCAAAACTAAAGAAAGCTGCTATTTATTTGGCTTAGCTTCACCTGTGTAACTCCATACGAGTGGAATGAATATCTGATCTGCTCTAGCCAAGGCCTCTTCTTTGCTTGACTAGTACGATAGGCCCCGATGGATGGCCCCTGCACGGATATCCATCCGCTAGTGTGCTCTTAGTGTGTTCTGCGAAAATTCCCATGGAGCCAGCCAATCACTTTGTGTGTGACAAAGGATGCATTGAAGCGCACGCACACACACACACACACACACACACACACACACACACACACACCACATGAGATGAAGACTAGAAGCCCTGTCCTCAAAAGTCTGGTAGCCAAGTTGCGGACTTTCAAAGCTGTCGCATCTCCAAAAGTTGCTGTCTTAAAAGATCCACATGTGCAGACATGCGCAGAAGGCTGGCCCAAGGCGGGAAGCAGGCCAAATGCTTGCTTACAGAAAAGGGAAGTCCACAGCTCCAAAATAAAAGCACCTTGAATGAGAGCAAACGGGAATGAGCATTCCTCGGTGAACGGGACAACGAAAGTCACCACGAGGCGGAAGACAAAACGTGCTGCTTAAATCTGAACGTTACATACCTGCAGTAAAGTCCAAAGGTATTTTGGAGCGTTCCAGCGTGCGCGTGCGTGCGTGCGTGCGTGCGTGCCTGTTCCAGGGATGTTTGCGCCGATAGCCCATTCTTCTTGACATTTGGATTGGGTGCAAAAATGGATGTTGATGGTTGACTCTATCCCTGCTGACTTTTGTCTGGAATATGATTTGCTGCTATCAATTCTTATTTTTGCAACACTCCCATTTGTGGCCCACCGCGCTGTACACATGAGATAAACAGTCACATAACTAGCAAGCCACCGCAACTGCGTCGCATGAGTCACAATAAATTATTGGAGATCCCAAACAGAGGGCGAGAGAGAGAGAGCGAGAGAGAGAGAGAGAGAGAGAGAGAGAATCATCAGCGAGCAAAATGAAATCAAAGATTGTGGTAGGGTATGGGCAAATGTTGTTTGAATGAAATAGTCATAACTCAAGCATGAGGAGTCATCTTTCGAATGAAAAACAATAGGCTTGATGCTTACGGACATCTTAAATCACACAACTGCAAAGTTAGGATGTAACCAGACCTTTTTGTCAACAAACTTTAGGAGGTTCTCAGACAAAAAGATTTATAGAGTAATGACAAGCAACAGTAACAGTGCAATAAAAATAAAATAAATAAAAAAAAGCGCTTCCCCCTAACCTAACAATCGCAATTGGTATCAGGGTTTAAGGCATTTGTCAAAGTTTGGCTTCAACATTTCACCTTAACGGTAGGTAAATCCCACACACATCTATTGCCAAAGATTCAATCAGGCCGCCCGCCCGCCCGCCCAGTGCTTCCATTTTGTGCTCGTGAAGACACAAGAAACATAGAACAGGAACGCTCGACAATGACGGCTGCTGGCGAATAACGCAGCGGCAAAATTGACCCAGCCGCCCACCTCCCTCTCTTAAAAGTCACTTACACGGAACAACTGCAGATAAATACATACATACATACATATATGTTGCACTTGTATTTACAAATGGTTTTACCGCACTTGTGAAATGTCTTGAGGTACTCATGTCTTTCTCATGGGTGGCAGCGTCGTGGGAACCAACCACTGATTCCTGCATTCCTGTCCAGCGCAAACGCAGCGGCACAAACACACAAGGACACGTGCGCGCACACACACACACACACACACACACACACACACACACACACACACACACACACACACACACATCGCATGCCCGCCCACCTGGTCGGATGGATGGCCCCCCAACAGCTCCAATTACCAGACACTGACAGACAGACAGATTAGGTCTTAACGAGGCTGCTGGGGCTTGCACAGACAGACACACACACACCCACACACACAGTCAGTGAGTGCAGGTAGGATGAAGAAGCAGTCAAGAGGAGGTGGAAAAACATCCTCTAGAAGAGACGGATGAGAAAAGAATTAAGGAGGGAATTGAAGAATAATAATAATAAAGACAAAATGGTTCCCATCCGTTTCTCCAGCCATCATCACCTTTGGCCAAGCATTAACAATGCAAGCCTATCCGTGCGGCAGCGGCCGGCTTTCCAAACACAACCCAACCCAACACAACACAACACAACACAACCCAACCCAACACAACACACTGGGCATTTCGACACCCTGACTGTAAATCACTTTTCTTTTCCCTCTGAAACAAAGAGAAAAACAAATTGACAGAGTTGAATGAGGCATTTCAGATGGTTTGCCTTTTCTTGTTGTCTTTCTTTCTTTCTTTGACCATCATTTACTAACCTTGGCTGATTTATTTCCCAACTTGCGGATGAGGTGTTGACAAAACACCAGGAGCATTTCAACATGGAGGCTTGAAACAGAAAAATGTTTGTTATGTAAAATGGTTGAAAAGCAGGAAAATTGATCTCTCCAGCCTAACAAACACGGAGGCAACTTAAGAATGAACCATGTTCCCGGCCGGCAATTAGTTGTCCTCGCAGCGGCCGCAGAACGTATTGTGTATTTTCTTTCCTCGCTCCTCATGTAGTATGTGTGGTTTGGAAGTTGGGAACAGGTCAATTTGAGTCCCTTTTGCCTTTTTCTTTGAGATGATTGTCAGACCGCACCACTCCAAATGCCACGCCAGAGTGGCCGGCCAGCCAGCCAGCCAGCCAGCCAGCCAGTGTCACATTAACACTCATGACTTAAGACGGTCTTCTTCATCAAGTGTTTTCAAAGGCACTCGCCAAAAAAGACTGGCTCCGTGTTTGATTCAAAACATCTTGTCCCTATTATGTTGACGATGGACTGAAAGGAAAAGCGGCGCCCAAAAAAAGACAAGGGCTGAAGAGTGAATTTTGAGGGAGAGAGAGAGAACGAGAGAGGGAGAGAGAGAGAGACTTTCCGGGACAGCTCATTGAATCCAGATGACAGCTTCCTCTCCCAGTCCAGCTCCGAATTAGGGACCAACCGGAAGAGCACACTTGGCAAACCTTTCATTCTGCTCCTGGAAACACAAATTGCTCATTACTTTGGATTGAGACGCTTAGGAAATGGTCACATTTTTTGACAGCTCTGGGAGCGTCAAAAGAAAATAGGGCTTGATGTCTTCATGTTTGCTTCTCCACACAAATCTTGCAGCCTGGCTGTGAAGTTGCCATCGCCTGTATTGGTCTTCTAATAATGACTAGCAGTGCCTAGCGTGCATTTGCATTAGCAATATTTTTCTAATTATTATTCTGATGTAGTTGTCGTTTGAAAATCTGCATGCACGCACACGCACGCACGCACGCACACGCACGCACACGGACACGCACACGCATGCATGCACAGGACATTGAGAAGAATGTCAGGAATGATTTAATTCCTGCAGCATCACGTTGTTACACAGCAACTCCAGTATGGGTGCAGAGTTTTTGTTGTTGTTTTTTTCTTTCCCTATTGTGAATGGAGCGCAGGAACCGCGGTAGAAAGATAAACACACCCACGTCTTCAAGGTCACACGCAAGCACAAACAAATGACATGTCCTCCAAAATGTTGCCTTGTGCTGCCTTTCAAGCATACACAACACTCTAGCCAGATATTTTTCCAGTATGCTTCGCCCCCAGATCATCAATCTACTGTCATAGGACGTTCAGGTAACGTTGCTCAATTTGATGTTGCCAGCTTTTGACTCCATTCGTGGAAGCGCGTGAGAAGAGGAAAAAAAACAAAAAAGCTGCCCTTTGTAGGTTGGTGGAAAGCGTAAACGTGTATATACGTACGTAGATGCAGACATGCCTCGGCACTCCTCCAGTGTGAAGATTGATCAGACCGGGTGGATGGCTAACCTGATGGAAATGGAGATAAGCTGCCAGCTCATAGCGCCTTGGCTGAGGAAGTGAATGTGTGCTTCTACAGCTGCTGGAAATAAAAAGGCCTCAATGTTTGCAGCATGACGTGGAAGAAAACGTAAATGCCCAGTGTGTCAGCATGGGAGCAGTGTTGCAAAACGTTTGCACAGCGCGCCTTGCCTCATTATCAAAGGCGGACGGACGGACGGACGGACGGATGCACGGACGGACGCACGGACGGACACACGGACGGACCATCCAAATTCCCATCCTGATTTCTTTGCTTGACTAGGGAGTTAATTTGAGAACGGCTGATGATAATAAGCACCTCACCTCCCATCTCTTATCAGCTCTGGATAGATGGAGGAGTGGATTTCAACTTGACTTTGTGTTTATCCCTCAGATTGATAATGCTCATCTGCTGAACTTTCCTCAGCATTCTCCTCTCCTCACTGCTCTTTGCTAACAAATGGTGCCGTGACAGGTTGGTCGGGTCCAGCTTTCCAAGCATTGGATGTCACAGATGGCCTCTTTCGGGAAAGAGTCATATCCCCTAGCGTACTGGGCTCAAGCTGAGCTTGTCTCCAAATGACTTCAATCGTACCCTGAAGCTCGGCTGGCCAATGAATGCCTATGCAGCTTTTGCACCTTGTGTCTTTTTTATGAGAGATCTATTTTTTTTTCTCAAACAAAGATAGCAGCTCTTCTCTAAGCAGCTGTCTGATCCTGACAATCAAATCCCATTCTTTTTCAAAGAAGACTGCAATTTGGGAATTCCTTGTGAGTAGTGCTAGCAAAGGAATCTAAAAACATGACAAGGGCACACTCACCTAGTAACTTGTGTGCCATGGATTGATTCCACCTCAGGATGTTTGACTGACTGCTTGTTGGTCTCGACTCTGCGACCGGCTGGCGACCACTTCCAGTCTTGTCACATCCGTAGGAAACACACAAAAAGGCGTGATGAAGTCGTCCTGAGTTAGAAACGACATGCTTTGCGACTGGCCACTTTCTCCAAGTGAAGGAAATTCCTTAGGTTCACTATTTTGCACCCTTTGGAAGGAACAACAGAGCAGCCTGGCATGAACGAGCTCCACGCATCGTCCAGTTCATAAACGAGCACGTGGGAGCAAAAAGAGACGGACGGACGCGCGCACGGGAGGTTATGAAAACTTCATTGGCTGCACATTTGTGCACTGCGGCCAATGGACGGAATTTAGCCATCAAACCCTTTTGGAGGAGCTCACAACTTTTATTAGAGGAAAGAGAAGACTCGTATTGCTTGTTGTGAGGTTTCTTTTCGATTTTGTGTCCAGCTGAAATGATGTTGTATGCAGCGCTCGTGCATTTTGCAAAACCCAAAAGAAGACAGCAAGAGCAAGAGCAAGAGCAAGAGCAAGAGCAAGAGCAAGAGCAAGAGCAAGAGCAAGAGCAAGAGCAAGAGCAAGAGCAAGAGCAAGAGCAAGAGCAAGAGCAAGGTTGGGATCTTTTGCTAAATACTTTTGTTCAGATTGCAGACCAAACCAGTTGCCATCTGGCTTGCTTCCTATTCCTTTACCTTCATCCGAAATGTTCTCAACTCATCTTATACGCGCGCAGCCTTTGATTCATATTGCATTTGTGGAATATAAATTGGGAAGAAAAGGCGGCGGCGGCGGCGGCGGCGGCGGCGGCGGCGGCGGCGGCGGCGGCGGCGACGGCGGCCACTGGATGGCAACTCGAAATGAAATGACGGCCAGGCTCACCTGTTTTCCGGCTTTGGTCGCGTCCCATTTGCGAGATGGATCCGAATGAGGCCTTTGGACTAGCGGGGGCGGATGGAACATATGATTGTGAAGAAAATGTTTGACTTGACTCCACCTTCTTTAAGCTCATCTGTCAAATGGCGTATGTATTTAGCAAAACACGAGCGAGCATCATTTACTATTGCCTCATCCAGCCAGCCGCACTTTCCAGATGAGGAGGCATTCATTCTTGTGTCACGTGAAAACAGCAGACAGAGCATGTCAAAGACACATTATTTGATACAAACACAATACGTAGATGAGAGGCAGTAGGAAGACTCCAAATGGAATTATGACTCAGGGGAAAACCCCACCATGATTTCATCCTAATGTGGAATATGTTCTGGAACTCATAGTGGACCAGATACTTTGGAAGGATTTGCGACCGGATAAAGCCAAAAGTAGACAGAAAAGCATGGACGCACTCATTCAAAGGCTTTATTACCAGAAGGTTCAAACAAAAGTTGCTGCTGACGACGGACGGACGGACGGACGGACCGACCGCAGGCCCGCCGGCCCGCCTTTGCTATGGTCACACAAAGTACCAAAATATGAAAAGCAATAGCATAAGGCACTAATGACTGGGGAAAAAAAGAAAGAGACACATTAACATCCAAAATCACGGACGAGGATTTTTGTACAATGACATAGTACCATATATTATGACAGCCAACTATCCAATTCATGGTTGTCACCAAAGTGCATTTTCTGGATGCTTTTCTTGTGGCCGTGAAAGTCTGGCTCACGCAAGCCAGTGGAAGTGAGACCATTTCGAGCACTGACTCATACATATGGATGACCATCTAAATCTGTTGAAGTGACTGTCAACACACTTCTTTCTCTCTGTGCATTCATGCAGGAATACTTCTGACTCATGCAAACATGCAAATGTCCTTCTGCAGCCATTTGTCTGTCACGACTGCACAGTGAAAACTGTTAAGCAAGTCGGTGACAGGCTTGTGATCGATTGATCGATGGATCGATCGATGGATCGCACAGAAGAGAGAAGTGTGGTTCGTACGACAAATCCTTTAAACTAAACACTCCTGTTGAAAGTTTGGATAGGGCTCTCCAACCACAGCTGATCTAATCTGCTGCTGCTGCTCCTGCTGCTGCTGCTGCTGCTGCTGCCGCCAGCAGGACTTTGAGATGAAGTACAGACGGTGAGAACATTTACCAGTACGTTGCGCTGTCTGCTGCCAAACAAATACAAATAAAATACATTTTTAATTCATAAACATTTCCAGCTGGGTACATCATTTTTCACATCAGTCTGATCGTGAACCGACACAAAGGGAAGCATCCGGCCAAGTGTTGACATTTTTGACACGCTGCCTGCCTGCCTGCCTGCCTGCCTGCCTGCCTGCCTGCCCACCTGCCGGTTAAATTCTTAGGAGAAATTCTTAGGGAAGAAAATGTGATAAATGCTTTTTTTTTCTTCTCTCTCTCTCTCTCTCTCTCTCTCTCTCTCTCTCTCACTTTTCACACTCGTAGACATGACGTTTCTCCATATGTTGATTCCAGTTGGAGCAAATACAAGAGCACAAGCTGTGAAGACGACTGATTTGCGGTCAGAGAATTTGGATCTAAAAAGAGCTTTGTATTGAAGCTCTACAATAAAAGTCATTCAATGACCTATCACGGAATTGACGAGACTCGGTGTAAATCACACTTTGTTTTCTTAAGTATCAGGCATTAGGCGAGAATTTCCTTTAATGAGGTTAAGCTGTAAAGATCAAATACAAGCGCATAAAACACTGTGTACCTAACCACACCAAATATCTCATGACATCAAATGTGAAAAACAGATTTGGGTGCAGCTTCTTGTTTCTGCCATGTGGTTGTGCGTGCGTGCGCGCGTGCGTGCGCACGCTTTTGGATGCGTGTGAGCTTTATTACGGCTTCCATTGGCGCATCTGTTTACAGTATTTCAACATTGAATGATGTGAGTCAGCGCAGTGAGGCCGTCCGTGCGCTGTGCTGTGCGCCGTGCTGTGCTGTGCTGTGCTGTGCTGCGCTGTGCTGTGCTGTGCTGCGCTGCGCTGTGCGCCAACTGCCAACAGCGTCGACAGCGTCAAGAGCCAGCGCAGACACTTTCCAACCATGCGGTGCCATCCATTGTGTTGTGCGCTCTGCTTTCGACTTTGCATATGGCTTCTTCACAATGCCGAAAATTGGACAGGATGCGAGGTGGGTGATACTTGGGATCAAAAGAAGGACCAAAGTTGCAGTTTGCCGTGCAAAAGTGGAAAGTAGTCGTTACTTCCAATACATGACATGACATGACGTTGGCGTCAAAAGTATTCATCTTCACGGAAGGATCGATCGATGTTGAGATTGAAAAAGACTGAAAAACTCCATCCAGCTTTCTATGGAAGTAGAAAAGAAATGCTTTTCGAACTACTTGCAAAGAAGAAAAGAATGCATTGACTGGCAAGCCAAGTCCAAGGTTTTCTTTTCGTCATGTGCCGATAGTGGAAAGGTGACGCTTTGACACTTCATCTTTGCATGGCAAAATAGCCACAATTTCAACTTAAGCAAGGTGACAAAGTATTTGGACTTCATTCCCCAACACCTCTGCATGTTAAGAAATACTATACAAAAGTGCAACGATTGACTTTTGAACCTGTTGATCCAATCCATATGACCTAGTACTGACTACACGCATGCATCCAACCTACAGGCAGGCACGCGCACACATACTGATCTTCCAGATGCCCCAGCATCCGCACGGTGAACCTTGCGCTAAGTGTTCATGGTGACTGCATATAGTGTACATTTCTTTGAAGCTGGACCAGAACTGGCTGATAAGAGGACTCTTCCTGAACAATGCGGCCAATTGTATGAAGGAGGGATCAAGAAACAATGAAGATGCCTCAGCCGTTTGCTTTGTGTATTCTTGGATTACAAGTTCATTACTTTTCAGCACCCTGGACAGTGTGAACCAACCAACCAACCAGCCAACTAACCAGCCAGCCAACCAACCAACCAGCCAACCAACCAACCAACCAACCAACCAACCAACCAACCAACCAACCAACCAACCAACCAACCAACCAACCAACCAACTAACCAACCAACCAACCAACTAACCAGCCAGCCAACCAACCAACCAACCAACCAACCAACCAACCAACCAACCAACCAACCAACCAACCAACCAACCAACCAACCAACCAACCAACCAACCAACCAACCAACCAACCAACCAACCAACCAACCAACCAACCAACCAACCAACGTCCATAGTGTAATAAAAGAATATGAAGTGCTTCTCATCAGTCAACTATATCCTGAGCAATGAGAGTATTTTCTTGGTGACTATCTTAACAAAGGTTGACTATAATCCATAAACCCTACTTGCAGCTGGCAAAATGTAGGATGTCACACACACTGTTCATTCTACACAATTCACAACATTTGAAAATGAGGCACGTCAGAAGAAAAGAGTTTAGGGGAATTCAAGTGCCTATGAGCATTGGTATCATCATTTCTTCTGGAAGATGACAAATAAGCCTTAGTCACGTCTATTAAAAGGCCTGTCAACAGTAACAGCTTGAATAAATCACCACAATGCACGGTATTATCTGAAATCGGAGCCGCAACAAGTGGAACTTTCTTGCAACGTCTGACGTGTTGTTGCACGCGCGCACGCACACACACACACACACACACACACATCTGCTGTAGACAAAGATCTCAGAAGGAGATCAGGCAGGCAGGCAGGCAGGCAGGCAGGCCACTTAAACAGTTGGGCACGGGAACACCAAGTCTCAAGTCGGTAAATCTCTGCAGACTCACGTTCCGCTCGCTTGCTTGCTTGCTTTCATGTGACGACAGACACCAGTACAGATGAAAGGATAGACTTTCGACACTGAACGGAAACAAACAGGCTCAAGAGTCATGCGTGGTACGTGCTGTGCTGTGCTGTGCTGTGCTGTGCTGTGCCGTCTTCCAGACGTTCATAGGGGAGCCCTCCAAAGCATCAGTGGAGCGTGCACAAGGAGCGAAGCAAAGAGATTCAGCGCAGCCGACGGGAGCATATTTGCTAAATAATGCTCATCGCACTCGTTAGATGATTGGAGATGGTGTCCTTGGTTTTGGCCTTTTTTCCCTTCCGTGTCACAGAGGCTCTGTCAGATTTGAATCCACCTAGAAGTTAACATTCCACCGCTTTAGAATTTGTAACTTTTCTTATTCTGTGAATTTGTTTCATGTATTGTTCATTTATTTCATATATTGTTCATTTATTTCTTATTGCGCTATTAAAGATGATTTATTTACTCAATGTGAGTATTGTGACAGCACAAGACCTTAAAGGCTTTGTTGGGAAAAATCCCCCAAAAAATAGCACGTGACAGGAAAGGATGAAGACATGCTAGAAGTTGTCCAACCCCACCAACAGTTGCACCTTTGGCCTGGAGGCCAGGAGGGGACAGCCAGCGTCCACTTTAGCAGCGTCCATTCCCACGCTTCCCTCGTTGGTCGACGCTGCAGCCCAAAAAAGGAAAGTCACACTTTTTCGCCTTCACATAGAGTCACAGAGCAGAGCCAGAGTCATGTGATCAGGCACGCTCTTTGAAAAGATCAAGCCACCCACAAAATGAACCTATCGGTGGCTTAGTCAGTGCAGATTGCAACTAGAAATCATTTCTTTTTGACATGGCTGAGAACAGATCATAACTTTATAATCAATTATCATTTGAATGGAAAAATGTTCAAAGGTGCCGTGACCTCGACCGTTCCACGCGCCGACTTCATCGAGCGAGCGACTCGGGCACCCCGCCCGGATGAAAGCGCCGCCGCTCCATCGATGACTTCAAGCCGTCGCGGTCCACTCACACAAGGAGGGGAAGCAAAGCAAATCCCCCCCACACCATGTCACTCCGTAACATCCTTCATTTGAAATGCAATTTCTCATTCAAGTTGGATGGATTTGATCATCGATGAAATGGTTCAAGACTCAAGAGTTTTAATTCGCCATGTTTGAGCATGCCAAACAAGGAATTTGACTTGGGTAAATCACAGCCCCTGTTCAACATTGAGGTGACTAACAACAACAACACTCGGGACATGTGAAAAATGGCAAATATTCTCAAACATCCCCTGATCTTAAACTCCCAAGAGGGCAAGGAAAAACTCAAAACTCCAGCTCGGGGAAATGAGAAACCTTAAGAGACCACATGATGTTGTTCAAGATCCCGAGCAAGACGGTCAGACGGCGCCATCCCAAAGCTGCGCCGCTCGGCAAGCGGCCGGCGCGTTGGCTACCCATTCCGGCGTGCCTTCTCACCACCGAGCACACGTCAACTCTCTCCATCTAATTTAATGTTGTCTTGTTTTTTCTTGCTCTCTAAGACCTTGTCCAAATGGCTGACGTTGATGAATGCATGTAAAGGATACGCTGCAGGTAGGATACGGTTACAAGCTTAGCTGAGAGGGGAGCCCGATAGTTGCAAGGGGAGGAAGGGAAGGGAAGCCAAGCGAAGGGAAAAGGGATGGAATGGAATGGAGGATTGTTTTTGAAGACCTGTTTGGGGGGTGCTGCCGCTGGGGTGTGTGTGTGTGTGTGTGCGTGTTTGTTTAGGGTCAGGATGTTTGTCTTCCAATGAGCCATGACTCTGAGAAAAAGAGGGGAGAGTGGGAGGATTATGAAAGGTGAATGAGCTGAGTGTCAGAGCATCTTGATTGACTAAGCGAGGAAAGGTAGACGATGATGATTTTGTTTCTACAAAAGAGGCAACACAGATCAGTCATTTGAAGCTGTGACTCAAAATGCTGTCAGATACAAGGCAGGACCACTAAATGCCACACAAAGCTACATTTATTGGGAAAAGGGAGGGCAGGAGTGAGGAGAGTTCAGGCCAGGCAAACAATGGTCATTGTTTTAGCAATTGTTCTGAACCCACATGCAGAAAAGCAACTCGGAAGTCCAGAATGAGTAAGGAGTATTTAATGGAGGTGATACCGGTGGAGGGTGAGCGGGAGGAGCTGAGCCAGGAGCACGGAGCAGCGATGACGGAGCGCGAGGAGTCTGGCCAGAGCGGGGTGGAGCCCGGCGATGGTCCGCGGAGGAAATCTAAGAGCATGAAACACACAATATTTGGTCAGAGAATTCAATGGCGAGAACTAGGAGCTAGAGGCCCAAGCGTGGAGGAGACCACATAAGCGGGCGACGAGCCGCCGGCAGCCCGCTCCTTAAAAGCTGTTCCCTAAGCAGCCTGATGAGCCGCACCTGAGTCCTCCTCCCTCCCTCCCTCCCTCCCTCCCTCGGCCGCCACTCAGCTAACGGCTGCCACCTGTGGAGCTGAAAAGAACACCTCCCTGGATGGACCCTGACTAAATGAGATGGTGGAAGCAAAAGCTCAATAGCCAAACATCTCCACTTTTCAAAGGCTTACACGCACGCACGCACGCACACTTCCTAGGGTTGGAGCTGACTTGGACATCTAAAATGACCATGTCCCATGCTATCAATGCTCTCAAATGCAATCGTTTGTCTTCAAGCTTGCGTCTCTTTTGGCATTCCTCTTGACTTGATCACTTTTCTCTTTTCTCATGTCAACAGCTTGGCAGAGCAATGCCATAAAGCAGCCTTTTATGACGCACGTTTCAAATAGTTGAAACATTCCTGATGACGTCTGTTTCATAACTGAGATTGCACGTAGTAAAAAAAAAAAAAGAAAAAAAAATTCATGTACTCCAACACAGATAGCACTCGGCCGGCCTGGCATTTAAACCTTCCGGGCGGACCAGGAGCCAGTTCAGCCGTGTCGGCTCCGCTCCGAGTGAGCCACCGACGTGAAATCACGGCTAAAGTAGAGCAAAGGTGGGATTTCTTTTAGAACATTCAAGAAGCGCTCTTGTATTTTTTTGAGGGTGACGGCAGGCTGAAACGGAGGCATCTCCAGGCCAATCCAAGCACTTCATTCAAACGAGGGCCGTTGAAGGTAAATTACAGAATCCGAAATAAACGCACGTGCACGCAAAGTGCCTTTAGATAGTTTGTGAAAAAGAGAGCTAAGCAATCTGGAGTTTTTACTCTGAGCTTGTGTGTCAATGCAAAGAAAGATTGGCTGTCACTTGAAGAAAGATGCTCCATACTTTTTTTTTTTCTTGTCATGGATGTCACTGCGGGCGGGCGGGCGGGCGGGCGGCCTGCACCTTTTTTCCAACATGGTCGTCGCATGCACAATTAGCCAACCGCTGCGTTTGTATGGAGGCTATTATCACCACTTATAAACAGCCACTGTTGACAGTGGCCTTTTTCATTTGCTCCATTGAGGGATGGTTCAACTTTTACTGGCC